>NW_009207013.1:0-45313 GCF_000690835.1 Fulmarus glacialis | reverse complement strand
GAGTCCATATATTTTTTATCATTTAATAACGTGTGTCAGAATAAAAACAGATGGATTCTACTACACCTTTCGGACTGAAGTTGTCTACCTATATAGTACTCCTTTTGGGGTAACTTAATATTTTTATTTTCTTTGTGCAATTATCCCAAGGCTTGTGTATACTAATTTAGTGTCATATTACTTATCAGAGCATTTTGTGGATGAATAATAACCACAGGGCAAGACCTATGACCTTAATAAGAACCTCCAACGAATTTTAGAGTAATTTGTGCCTTTTGCATAGGGGTCTTTTAGAGCTCTACTGTTCTGAACAGAAACTTGATCCCAGTAAGTCTATTGTATTTAGAACATTGTTTTTGTTCCTTCATATTTAGTGACTAAATATTTGGATGGTCCTGGTATTAAGCACCAATAAACACAATAATTGGATACACCAATTCGTTGTTGTCAGGTGTTTAAGAAGTTGATTGTGTGGTTTTTTTGTTTTGTTTTGTTTCATTTTCTAAGATGAAACATTTTGAAAACACAGGCAGGCTTCCTTACTGCATTGACTTCACTTTAATGAGATGTGCAGTCATTTCTCTTTTTTTTTCCCCCTATGTAATATTCATTCTTCTATTCATTCTTATATGCATAAAGAAAACAACATGGGCAGGTTACTGCATTGACTTCATTCTAACAGGAGACACAGTCATTTTGTTTTCTTCTATAATATTCTTTCTTCTATTATAAAATATATTTGCATAGCTCATTGTGTTCTCTGTGTTTTCTGAATTCCCTTTCATGTTGCTAAAGAAAAAAAGAATAAAATGTACTCTATTTTCTAACAGAAGGAGGTATAAACTTTTGTGAAGTCTCACAGTTGTCACCACGTCATTTATAAATACTGTTACAATCCTCTACCTTCCTAAAATTTAAATACAATTCAAAGAACTGGCTTCTATTGAAAGGATGCTATTAGCATATAAATACAACAGAATCATTTTGGAATAGTACACATATCCAGACTATGACATGGTAAAGAATTTACTCATAATTATAAAACCCATGAACTCTATTGAGTGTACAGTACTGGTCTTTGTTGAAACCATGTTACAATTGTGTGAGAAACATGCTTTTGTGTTGATGAAAATAAATTACTTTACCATCACTCTACTTTGTTTGTCAACTTAATTATTACACAGCTAAAATATTGCTTTGCATTAGTCAGAACAGAGTATTTTCCTTTTATATAGTTTCCTTTTCCCAGGGGTAAATTTTAATGCCCTGAAAGGTCAACAGAGGTCAGGACTTCTTGACTATATCTCAACAGTGCATTTCTGGTCATCAAAAGAAATAAGCCTCTGACCACTGGTAGCTGCTGTAGGGGTTTCTTTTATCCTGCACCTGTGACAATTACCCTGTGTTAGTGAAGCTAACAGGAGTCAGGTTGTAGGTTAAGGGTCAGGGCACTGTCAAGAGGAAGTTATTCTTCAGTCCACTAAATCGGTTATCATTTTCATCTAATGTGACATCCATCTGTCAATCAGGGAATTTAGGCAATTGTCTTATTCTAAGTGCTGCACTTTATGCCTCAACCAGCTCACATTTTACTGCTTTTCCTATAATTACATTTTTCTACCTCTGAAACCCATCTGCAAAATAAACAGGGAAAATCTTACTCAATCATTTCGAAGATCCAGGCTTTTTATGCTAAAAGCTGTTCCACTTACAAAATTGAGTGATTTCTCTGCAAAGTTTTATATTCATTTAATTTTCATTGTTATGGCTTTTTGACATGTAGAAAGATAATAAAGCTTCTGTAACTACATGGATATCAAAATAAGTTTTCATGTAAAACTGCCAAATGCATACCAGTCAAAAGGGGTATACCTCATACCCTTTAGATGCTCACTTCTCAAGCACCATGAAAATGGCATGCTACAGTTATGAATGACAAGGGTAAGTTCTTACAACGGACTTTTGAGGAATTAGAAGCTAGCATACAGTTGAATTGACTACAGATGAGCAAAGACTCTGAGTAACTCCATGTATAGCACCACAGAATGAAGTTCCAAACTCTGTTAATTCTAATTCAACACTGCTCTTTAAAGGTGTGCTTAATTTCAAGCACGTGAACAATGCCAGCCAGTTAGCAAAATACTTATAAAAATGGGAAGGCACATAAAACCTAAGTGTAAAGGTAAATGTTCTACTGAATATGGGTGAGATTGCTCATATACTTCACTTTTAATTGCTTTGATGAACAGGAATCTAAATACTTTGCCAAGCATAAAAATCATGGTGTGGTTGTATGAAGCAGTTGAGTCAATCTAACAGCTTGTTACCACTGAAAAGGATGGTCCTGTTCCCCCTACTTTGTCCCCCTGCCTTTCCACCCCAGATTAGTTTTCTGCTAGGTTAGCAAATTTAATTGCCTCATCAAGTGGTTAGGCAAGCATGCAAGCCAGTGTAGGGACAGTGACAAGAGTATGTGGCTGGAGGAATGTTATTGGCAAGCCATTACATAGATCCAGTCATATAAATAAACTGTAGTTTCTCCTTTCACTTTTGCCAAAATTCCCCATTTTAAAAATTAAACTTAACTGATTTGTAGTTATTATCAACAAACTCTCCAGGACCTATGCTGCTATAATTTCACTGATAGCAAAGTTGGTATATATGAGATGCTCTTACAAATTCTAGAGCAGAACTTATCTCAGTACAGCAGCAATCCTATTAATAGTAACCGGCTTTTAGTATATTTTATTAGGAGTGTTTGAAAGAAGGCTAGGATCCTTATTCCTATATTACAAATGGGGAAACCGAGGCACTGTAAGGGGGGAAAAAACCCACCGTGGAAAGTCATTAGCAGAAATAAAAAAGGACTATAGTATCCTTAAACCCACACCAGAGTCTGTGCTCTAGGCCAGAATATTCTTCCTATCAGCTTTGTGGGCTTGTATGTAAATTATTAGTGTCAGATATTTAATTGCTCCAGAGCAAGTTGGGTTCCTTGCAGCACCCATGAGTTCTTGCACTCTTCTACTCCTACCAGCATGGTTTCTTGTAGTCCATGCTCTGTGAGCTTTCCGTTTCAGGGACTCTGCCAATTACTCAAGCTCTTTCTTTTTGTAAGATTTACTGTACTTGTTTCCACCTAATTTGTCCAGGCATGAGTTAGATACGCTTCCTTTCCTGCCACACCCTCATCTTTAACTCTTCCTGCTTTCTGACCATCATCAAAAACATCATAGGGTTTTCGGTTAATTCTATAAGTGCTTTTTTCCTTTCTTTTCTTTTTACTTGCCCGTTTGATACTTGTAAGTTGTCACTTACATTCAATTTCATAGCACTTGTTTTTATAAAACCTTGCTTCACCCAGCCATTTAATTCTGTTTCTTGAAGAAGCCAGTGACTGCAGATTCCACTGCGATCCCAGAATGGGAACACAAAAAAATTATTCATGCAAGACAGAAGTTGTGCAAAGCTGGGTGCAGAGAGGTGTAGTTAATTTCAACATCTTGTCCTGACACAGTGGTCAGACTTTGCTGGGTCATATACCTAGATGTGGAGGTAGAGGAATATTTCCTGTTTCCTCAGTATAGGTGTGATTGTGTAAAAATTTCAAGAAAAATACTAGTTGTCAAATTACATGTCTATGTGCATTTATGCTGGCAGAAAGTTTCCTATGCTTCCCACCACCACCCGCAAGGTACAAATCATCTTTGATCCAAAAGTGTGTAATCCTGTCTAGTATGACTCTCTGCTCAAGACAGTAAGATCTCAGTAGCTAACCATGACTGAGCAGCTGGCTTGAGGCTGGTCCACCACAGTCCAGTCATCTTCTCGTGTCAGAACACTACACATTCTCATAATTACTTACTAGATTGAGTTAACCACATAGCAACAAAATAAACTGTCCTCAGTGTTTGACATGCTGATATAGGATTTATGGATGAATAATGGGGGACTTCTGGGTACCATTTTGAGCATGAAAATGTGTGTTGCGAAGTTGTGGTAGCATTTTTTAAAATAATTACAAGCTGCAGTTTCCATATTCAAGGCCAGAGGAAAAAGTAGCCAAGAAATGTCTTAATTCATACTTTGTTAACTGGTAGTCATATTCAAAGGAACATTTCACAAGAAATAAGTCTAACTTTGCATAAGGCAATTCTGGTAACAATATGAGTTCATCCCTATCAACACTGTGTTCTGTTTACAGAAAAGTATTTTACAGTTTTGGTACCTAGCCTGGTACCTCTTAAATGCTATATGTACTACCTAAGTGCAAATAAAGTTATCGTTTCTTTGCATCTTTGGATGGTAATAGTTTTCCATTAAATTTCCACAAAATCTCAGTGTTTGATGTCCCTGAAATACCATTTTGATGTCCTCTCATTCCATTTCTCTTTAGTACTGATGAATAAATTTTAAAACCCCACCCATTTATGTCTCTTGCCGTGACTCTTTTAGAATGAGTAAATTCTATAGAAAAACCATTAAGTCAAAGCCGCGTTAAGCAAATCCAATTAGGCAAATACAATTCAGTTTCTTGTGCTGAGGCAGTAACACAGTCTATATTAAATAGGGAAACATATGAATAATTTTGGTTTTGTTGGTTTTGATTACCTGTAATTTAAGTTGAGTTCAAGTATGTTTGACCTTTCAAATAGCAAGGAGAAAGGCCAACAATTAGAAAGGAATCTTCATTTGTTTCGGTGTCCGAGTTTGAATATTCACAGAAAAAAATTAGAATATTTTCAAAATTTAAGTAGGGAAATGATTCCTGTAAAAGGAATGTATGCAATTCACAGTGATCTAGAAACAATGCATTCTCCCAGTTTTTCAATATAGAAACTTTCTTGTTCATTCATTCTTGTCAGCCACTGGAGCAAGATAGACTAAAACTGGTTTTCAGAAGTCAGTTATGGACAGCTGTAAAGTCAAGCTGTTGGTAATCTCTCTGCTGTTACATTATGGATTATAAAGAAAGACAGAAGGAAATAAAGATTTTTTTTGAAAATATGCAGAAACATGATGATATTTTCTATTATTCATTTAAGCAATCTATGGAGGCTACTATTGTAAAATCTTCTGTGTTAATCTTAGGAATAGCACAGAACAAAATAGTTCAGTTGGAAGGGACCTACAACGAACATCTAGTCCAACTGCCTGACTACTTCAGGGCTGACCAAAAGTTAAAGCATATTATTACGGGCATTGTTCAAATGCCTCTTAAACACCGACAGGCTTGGGCATTGACCACCTCTCTAGGAAGCCTGTTTCAGTGTTTGACTACCCTCTCGGTAAAGAAATGCTTCCTTATGTCCAGTCTAAACCTCCCCTGGCACAGCTTTGAAGAATTCCCATGCATCCTGTCGCTGGATCCCAGGGAGAAGAGACCAGCACCTCCCTTTCCACTTCCCCTCCTCAGGAAGCTGTAGAGAGCAATGAAGTTGCCCCTCAGCCTCCTTTTCTCCAACCTAGACAAGCCCAAAGTCCTTAGCTGCTCCTCTTAAGACATGCCTTCCAGCCCTTTCACCAGCTTTGTTGCCCTCCTCTTCAGTTTTAAGGTGTGAGAATTTAGGTCCAACAAAATAACAATAAGTTAACTAATACCAAAGAAAAAAAATTAATCCACTAACATAGGTATTGTTTCTGTTTGTAATTTCAAAATTACCACGTATTTTCTATGTATTTTGTACATCACCTTTTAATGGGTCTAACTTTAATAAAATACACTGATGTTTGGTAAACTAGTTCAAATGTGTGACTAGTCTTGAAAGAAAAGTTTGCAAGAGTTCATTCAAACTACCTTAACTTTCTGAACTACCTGGTAGTTGTTGGCTGCTGAAGCATAATAGCTTATATACACATATATATTCTATTATGTTTGTATATATATAAAGGTGTAAATGAAAAGAAAATCTATGCTAGATCTTAGTGGCTGTGAAGTCACAAAGATAACTTTGCCAGTGATATTTTAAACTGAGAAAGTGAAAAAGCACGCAACTAATATGAGACCAGTTCAGGAACACAATCACATGCTTAGCTTTGAGACTGCATATAGATCTAATGTCTCCTATGGCTTGATGGAAAGTTTTCCTGCCTGTTTTCAAGGCCAGAAGAAAAAAAAAATCTAGAAATATGTACGCATTATGTTTAAAGACCATATTTTAACTGGCATACAAAGAATAATTGAAATAGCATTGATTTGGCTTTGTTGTTACCACCTCACCGCCATCTGACAACAGCTACATTGGCAGCCATTAGGGTTTGCTCATATCTATTGCATTTGTGTAACTAGGTGGGGAACACCTGACTACTTTTAGCCATCAAAAACTTTGGGCCCACTGCATTTCCAACTAATAGTTAGTTTAACACATTGGCTTTTAAAACCGTGTCTACCATGGATTTACAGAACCTGCTTCCAGGTTCTGTATTAAAAATAGGTTAAAAAAGAAATAAATTCTTTGCGGAAGTAGTCTGTGATAATTCTGCCATCATGCAACAATTGCCCTCACTTTCTTTGATTTTTCTACCTTTAGCTGGTATTTGGAAGTCCTTTAAGGCAGAGTCTTTTTTGTTTATTAATAGTGCATTGCCTAGAGCCATTAGACACTAATAGAATTAAAAATGACAATTATCTCTGGCATAAAAAGATAGTATTTATTCTCATAATTTTGGTTGGAGAGTGAATTTCAAATAAGATAGAAGGTGTTAGTGTACACTTTAATGACTATCTTCACAACAAATAGTAAGAGGTAGAATTTATAAGAAGTAAGGCTAAACAGTCAGAAAACAGTAGAAATTGCACCCAGGCTTTGAAATAGCTGAATCTTCAATGTTTTGTGATTACAGGTTCCCATCAGCCCAGCAGAAAACCATCAAATTAGATGGAAATAGGATATGCTATCATCTGCAAGTAGTCATCTTTTTATTAGCTCTGCAACAACCAATCAGTCACACCACAGTGTGCAACTGTAATGAAATATAGATTCCTGCTTTTTTTGTTAGAAGGAAAACCCTTCCATTTTATGAATCTACACAATTCTTTAGTAAGCAGTAGATGTTGTTGCCAACAGCATTATATTCTTTATTTTTTCAAGTTTCTTTAGAGTTAATTTAGTGCTGAGAGTACCAGACTGTCAGGTATGCGAGGCCTGGAAACTGAAGTCCTCTATTTATGGTTGCACTGTGTGTCTGATGTTCCTGTCCTGTCATGATTGTGTGGTAGAGGCAAGATCTAGTAATGTAAGGGTAAGACATATTTTTCCCAATAAAAGTCTCTGTTGAGACTACAAGCAATTACAACAGTCATTATCTATTGTAATGATATCTTTTTAATTTTGCAAACACCCAGCCATTAAAACAGGACTGAAACAAAAAGTACTCATTTTACATATGTCTGCTAATCGTTGTCCAGGGGTAAAAACCTTGAGGGAAAGGATTTTAAAATTACATGAGAATTAAAGGGTTTTATTTACTTGAAATTTTCATAACTAAGAAATTAACACCCACTGCAAACAAGACGGAATGTAGGCTACTCCAACACAGCTTGAGCAGCTTAACTTTAGGAGCATTAAGTGTCAAGGTGGCTAGGCACCTGGGTTACAGAAATCACAAGCAAAGACCTAGCCAACCATAAAGCTTATAAGTCCTCTGAGGCTTATTATGACAGTTCCTCCTTTTTTGACTTCTGGTGGGAGGAAAAGTACATCCCGTTTCTGTGGTTCAGTAGTCTCCTTGCCAGTATGACTTTTTAAATTTACATGTTACAACAACTGAAGAGCCCTCCTGTTCATTTGGAGTGAACATTAAAGCAGCCTAAAACTTCTCTGGTATCCACCAGGTAGGATTCATTTAACTTCCCTTTGGCTATGTTCAATGTGCATTTTATGCCATTTAGGCTCTTTCTGTAATCAGTGGAGAATAAAATTACTCCAAAAGATAATTCATTCATCTGGCTTAGATCCTGTATGGGGAAAGAATGAATTGTTCTCTAGAGATTTGTAGCCCTGCATTTCTGTAGAGGGAGAGCTGACAAATTGCTTAGACAGTTTAAAGTTAAGTGAGATGAATCCTGCCCATCACTCCTGACACATACCCTCAAAAGATAAATTTCAACTCCTTGAACTCAGTAGGATTCAAGCATCTAAATAATTTTTAGAATTTTGTCATTCATCTGAAAATCTACTAGCTCTTCATTTGTATGAACAATTGCACTTTTTTATCTCACAAAGGGACTATGAATTTAAATGCAGTAAACACTGTGAAGCAGTCAGTAATCATTGCAATTGAGGTCAGATACCTTGGCTACATTCTTAATCACTGGTATTTGGAAGCAATAAAAATAAGGTTATATCTTTTAGTGATTACTGAATAATAGAAAAGTTGGTTTTGGTTGATGGCTTCATAAATCAAACCTGTGTGCATTTAAAATATTTGATCCCTCTGGGTTCTGAGCAACAGAATCAAGGGTACAGCTGTTTTCATGCCGTGGTAAGGAGGCTGTATTAATACAGCCTTTCTCTGAATCTTTGTGATTATCTTCTAATGATGACTCTTCCTATGACTCATGAGTGAAGGCATTTGTGCCTAGATGATAGATACATATTAAACATTTACTTCTAGACAGTGTGCTACTTCTCATTATTAAATCAATGCTCGAAAATGACTTGTGAATGCACTGGCAGAAATAATTTCCACCTATACAAAGATGTCACTTAAGAGGAAAAGTTCCTACTAAGTAAAAATTTCCTCTGTTGTCCCAGTTGTTTTTGCTGAGGAGTAAAAGTCAGTGTCATCTTCATCCAAGGAAAATGGAGTTTTGACTGTAACGCTGAGAAGAATACAGAAAATGTGTGTGGTAGTCAGGAACTCTTGCTTCTCAGGAGTCCAGAGACATAAGGTCATTGTTTGGTTGTAAAGTTTTGAGCATCCTTTTTCTCCTCTCCTTGCCATCTTTTACTCTTCCATTACTTACTATTTTCAATGAAAACCCAATACCCCATCTTCTTAAGAGACACTTAAAATTTGTCTAGGCTGGCCAAGCACTGGAAGACTGGTAGATAAGGAACTTGAACTTGGGTCCTCTGTATAACAATTGGGTTGCCTGACATGCAGCCTACCAGCTATTCTCTTTCTTGCTTTTCATAGTCACTTTGCAAAGATTCTGGTTTGTTCTTAGGGCACAACAAGAAAAATAATTGAAATCTTGTAAAATTTCATGGGACAGAAAAAAAATTTTATGGCTAGCTTTAACACCGATTAAATTCAAACTGTTAAATATTAAGGGGTTAGTTTTTCATTCAATAACCTTCACATAATTGTCACAACGTTATCCTCACATCATCCTTGAAAACAAACAGTACTTTCTGTAGCCATTTGTAATATGTTATTTTGATGTGTTGAATCAAGATTATTGTTCATTAGGGAAGAGAAATGCTAATTTGAAGTCTGTCTGCTCCTGAGCAACAGTGTCTCTAGGAGACACCTGCAGAGCACTTCAAATATTATTCCATAACATGTGCAAGTTTTGTTCCAAATTTAGGTACGCATATTCCTTGGGTATTATTTACTGAATGAAGCTCTACACTCGTTACATCTCATTTGAACTCACATTTACTTAAAAGAGGACCAGTAAATTTCCTACACAAAAGGATACACCTCCATATTTCAAGCTTTTATAAATTTCACTTTAGTTACAAAGGAGAAAATGAAGTATAGTTCCAATTTGAAATAAATGGACTATTGTTAGTTTAAAAAAAAAAATCCATTTATCCTTTGATGTTGTCCCTCTGTATCTTGGCTGAATCCTTTTTTTAAGTTCTGTACATCCTCTTCATAATCCTACTGGAATTCCACTGCTACTGCATTTACAGCCATAGCACACTTGCAGAATTCCGAAAGGTCTATTTTCTTCCATTTAATGTAGCGAAAAGAAATCTTGCCTGAATACAAAACATATCTGTTTTGATTATGCAAACTGTTGTGTGTAATTTTGCATCTTCTTTTTATATCATCATGTCCATTGAATCCATTTTAAAGGGAAATCATTTTCTAGACTAAAATGTTATACTAAGAGCAGCTCCACTTTTGCTGACATGATTATGATTAGGAAATGTAGATCACTGCATATGAATACATTAGAAAAGAATTTTTCTGATCTAAACTCTACAAGAGAACAAAATATACCACAAATAAATAATCAAGCAGCTTTTATAAGTTTAAAAATAAGTCATGTATTGCAAAGTTTTAAAAAAAAGTAGCCAGTTTGATCTGAAAAATAACATATATAATTTACAGCAGAGAGAATCCAGCAACATAATTTTTTAATTGGGTAGTAGAAGTGCTAAGGTGACAGGACTGAGAACAGGTAAATCATCTAGGAATAGAAATGCTCTAAGACAGAAAGCCAGCTGGTGTAGTGCTTCCTTTGTGTCAGTGATCCATGTTGCATTCTGTAATAGGGACTGTTCAGACAGTCTGTTGCACAGCTGTTCTTCCCTAGAAACAAACAGCCAGGTCTGTTAGTGGTATCACTCTGCAGGTATTATAATGACAGTAGGGTTTTTTGGTTTTGTTTTGGTTTTTTGATTTTCTTTGAAAATGGTATTCATCTCATTGAGGAGGAGCAGCTTCACAGGGATATAAATTAGAGTTGCTTTACGTTGCCACCCATGTTGGATTAAGTACTTACAATGTGGCTGTAGAGGGAAACTCTGGGGGCTGACTATTTTTTTTTTTTTATTTTTTTAATGTTGTTGTTATTTTGGTATATAGGAGACATAGAAGTATTATTTTGGTGATAAATGTTATCTAATATTGAAAATAATTCGTAAAACACCTGCATCTTCATGACTTTATCTGAGGAGTTTCATTTTCAGAACCCAAATTTGATTTCTGCTCCACTTACTGCTGCAGTGGTGCAAGAGAATTCCCAAGAGAGATGTTATAATGCTTTTCAAACTTACCAAGCATATCTAGAAGAATATATACCTAGGATAACTCCACTCTCTGACTCTTCCTATGCATAAGACAGATCTGGATCATGGATTGCCAGCTATTAGGACAGGTTTAGTCCAGCAGTCCAAATCTTATTCTTTTTAAGAAAATTGGCAATGTTCTACACTCTAAACACTGTAAAGTTATTTTCCTCCAAAGCATAAAATCGAATCATAAAGGATCATAAATATTTTTAAAGTCACAAATGAACTATGTCACACCACTAATTAGCTGATTATTTTAAAAACAAACACAAAATTAATTATGCCTGCTAGTGAGAGATTTTTTTTCCCCCCACGTAGTCCTTATGGAAGGAATCTGGAGAAACAAATTGTGATGATGTTGAATAATGGTATTCTGGGACTGGGTTGACACTGAAGTAGTCATAGCTGTGTGTAAAATAAAGCTTAAATTGATACTGAGATTTTGGTCTATGCTGGGGATGAAACAGGAATTGTTGAGTTGAAATACAAGGTGACAGGGGTGATACTGGGTTTAAAATGCTCTGGAGGCGGAAATGTCTGAGATGTTATTAGGACTGAAAGGAGTTATGGAGTAGTAGACATTAGGGATGCTATTCCCAGCAGTGACTACCAGGGTTTATCCACAATTCAGCGAAGTTTCTGTTTACTGTAACGTTTTTTCCGTGGCTTCCCTGTCATTAATGCAGGCTGGGCAACTTCGCTGCCTTCCTTTTGTCTCACTGCTTCTGGGCCAAAGAAGCTGCAAAGTGATTGTGTGGCCTTGCTGCCAAACTTGTGTCAGAGGCACCACTAAGTGCAGGCCACTGCCTCTTGTATCCATTGCTCAGTAAGGGAGGAAATATAATTGCCACGATCTAATCCATCTAAATTGGAGGTGTTACAACAAAGGGGAAGAGTTGCCAGTGCAAGCTGAACCAGGATCACCAGTCCTTACTGTATGTTGTTACCCCAGCAGGTATGTCTACCTTATTGAATATCATTTTTGAGTGCTAGAATTTATACCACAATACAGACTGGTGTCTGGATCCGAATTCTGGGACTCAGCACTATGCAGGCAGGAAACAATTTCTTAGGAGAAATATCAGATCCAGCATATTTGCAACGCAGCTGCAAAACTTTCCTCTCAATTTCCACCTCCAGGTGATACATGTATCTGTTCCCGGTTTCACTAAGCTACACTACATGTACCTCCAAAGTACTTCAGGATCTAGACCTAGGAACCAGAGTGAGTCATGACTGAAAAATCCAAAATGTAGGATTTAGCAGGTCTCTCAGTTATTATTATAGCAAATTTCTCTGCAAACATTTTAATTAAAACCAGATTGCTGTTTGTGAAAAAGTTGGAGGCTTTGAAGAATCAATTCCATGATCAAATTAAACAGCTGTTAGGTAGGCCAACATAAAAAGAAGCCCCTTATTCTATTGCATTTATTATGATAAAATTTTTGGCAGAAACAGGACAACAAGGATACAATATCTCACACGGTGACAGTGCTAAATTGTCATTAGCCAGATAGGAGAAATCATTACTGTTACTTTCTGAAGTGAGAAATTAGGGATTTTATCCAAAACTAACTGGAGCCTGAAAGATACTGTTGTGATCAGCACGTAGAAAGGAACTTAAGGTACAAAGTAGCAGAGTGACACTGATTATTTTGCAGATTCAATCAAAACAAGCTATAATATTAGGGAAGTTTTGGAGGGTCATGAAGGAAGGGAAGAAGAGACTGTTGTTTATTTCTTTTTGTTTTAAGAAGTGTTGTTTTAAGAAGAAAGTGTTGGTAGATGAATGGGGTTAATTATTTTTCTTTCCCAGGTTGCCTGCAAAAGTAAGTACCATTGTTTTAAATCACCAAGCCGATAACCAAGCAAGTCAAAGGAGAGAACTAAAAATGTGCATCTGTGGCGGGATGTTGATATATACAGAGAATGTTTATCTCAAGAAACCCCTGATAGTTTAGAATATTTTAGTTTAGCCATTATATGACAGTGGATTTGGTAAAAATTGAGAGGGGAGTGTATGAGACACTTATCTTTTGTCCATCCCTGGGCACCATGAAAGTCTGTAAAAGATACAATACTGTGTTCCCTGTAGGTTTGTTAATTTAGTCTGGTATGTAATATACTCTAAACGTTGTTTCTATGGCTCCTACGTCTTTTAAATAAGTAATAGTGATCCCATACATGATAGGCAAAAAATTGTATTGTTTTCTTCTCTATTTTTTACTCTTTCATACATGCTTTGTACAATGATTAAGAGCTGACCTAGACTGACATGGGAACTACATGAACTGGTTTCTATTGGTCACAAGGTTTTAGTGGCAAATAATGCAATATATTTGGAACTAAAACTTCTGTATTTATTGAGTTAGCTTCACAGTTGACTGGAGATAGATAAAGACTACTACTTTTCTCTCTCAATACTTTGGGAATTTTCTTATTATGTTTATCAAGAATTAAATGTTTCTGAGGATAATTTTGATAGATGCTGTCATTTTCCATTTATTGTGTATTTGATTTATCATATGTAATGCCAAATAGAAAGTAAAAAAAATCTATAAAAAATATAATCATCTAATAGGTGATTTAATTAGTGCATGTATGTAGAAAATGTAATCTGTGGTAATTATCTATAATTATGTTTTCCTTGCAATTTAAAATAACTTGTATTTTTCAGTAGGGAACAACTCTTTTTCACTTTTCACCGCCTTCCATAGCATTGATTGCCTTTTTCGCAAGAAAGAATTCATCACTTGAACTAGAAGAAAAATCAAGGAGTTAGTAACTGTTTATAGTTATTCTGGGACATAAACACTGAAGAGGAAAAGAAATTTATATGGAGGTCAAAAGCGGTGTTTAACTAACAAAATTTAGTTATCAAATAAAACAACAAGCAATGTAGATTATTAAAGAAAATCTTCCCAATGCTGAAATCTATTGCATCATTCACAAGTCTCCCATAGGAAAGTGGTAGAATCGTATGTGTTTAATTCCTAACATGAATCTGGTGCTCTTGTTCATGTATCTGCTCTCTGACGGAGACAGCAGTGGAAATGGAATGAAGATAGAGGAGAATAATTAACTTTGGTATTCAGGAGACTTATGAGGCACTTGGGAGAATTTCCAAAGTTAGTAGGACACTAAGGTGGATAGATCTGTGGGTAGAATATACAGAGGGAAAGTAGAGCTAGGTTAAAGCTTTGCATATGTCTGAGCATAATAATGCATTAGCACAGATAGTGAAGAATTATTAAAATTCTGCAAGAAGTCTGTGAGAAAACATCAAAATATGATGATCCTGTCTGCCCAGGAATATATATAAGAAGCCTGCATAAACACTTGGAAATATACACCCCAAATCCTGCATTCACAGATGTGTGGATTGTAGAACATGTTATCGAATTCCTATAGTAATGGAAATGTTAATAATTCAGTGTTAAAATAAAAAACTGGAATATCAACATTTTCTGTAGGGTTCATTTGAAATTTTTTATTGCATGGATTATTTATACATTCCCATTTCAACCTGAGATAATCAGAAACATTTCACTTGAATTTGCTTTGGTAATAACAGATTTATTTTTTTTTTCCCCCACCATATAACGTCCCAATTCTCTCTCCTGAGATATAGAGCCAGAGTCCTGTATACAATCATACACCCACAGTGGATTACTAAGATCTTTTCAGAGGGAAATACAAGCTTTTGAGACATCTAGCCAATCTAAAAGACAAGAACATAAAATAGTTTCCATAAGACAATCTGTTAATAGTAAAATTAAACTAATACAAAAAGCAGTTTGAACAAGTAGTTACAACAAATGAAATAATTTCAAAACAAAATAATTTAATTATGTGTTTCCTGATCAGAGACAAATATTTGGGGTTTGGTTCTGTTTCTGAAAAACGTTCGATTTTCCATTTAAAAGCTTGATTAGGGTGAAAATATATTTTCTTCCCATCTGACTGTGTTGAAGAAATACTATGCTCCAATGACCATGTTCTTGACTTCTGCTTGATGTTTGATATGAAGAGAGAAGTTGTTGATGGAATTCTAGTGCATAGTATAGAGTTACAGATGGAGAGGTAAAGATAATGCAAATGCCACAGATGCAGCTTCAGATTTAATATTAACTGTGCTGGAGATATTATCAAGATAATACAATTAATATTAAAGGCAGGAATTTTCTGTTAAATGTTGAATGACAAAAATTCTTTATAACAATAATGGATCACGTATAGTTTACTTTTAGAACTAGCGCAGATCAAAACGAAGTAGGGATGGTCAATCAACTGTCTCAGAGATTCAGTAAAACAGGGCAGTTATAGGTATAATAAGAAACTGGGCCTGTTAACGTCTGCATGGTTTCATTTACCTCTGTCAGCCAAGGATCAGCAGTCAATGAGACAAGTATGTCGAGACCAGATACTTTGCAAAGCATTTCAACAGAGAAACTGTATTCAGCACAATTTTGCAGCCACACACTCCGTGACCTGCATTGGGGGTTCTCCTCCCTTCTCTGCCCCTTAGGACACAGGAGAGTGGCCATGGCAGCGCACCCCTAACACCAGTTCTTCACTCTGGTCTCTTTCTTGACACAGTTTGTAGATGGCATAACTCAAGCTGAGGCTTCCCTTCTTTCCACTGCTTTCCTTTTTGCAGCATAAAAGTGCGATTGAGACTCCTACAAAGTCCTTTTCTGAAGAATTTGCAATTTTTGCAAAGAGGAGACCTAAGGGGGAAAACAAAGTGTTCTCAGAATATGTGTTTCTGATAACTAATTCTTAGACAATAGGCGGAGATGACTGGTACAATATATAAGTAAATGCAGTTTGAAATGTAGCTCAGTTGTTTTTATTGATTGGGATGTCACTTTTCCAATATTAAGTAGCAGAATCTGATGCTAATTCTATTAGTTAATATTTTATGCAGACAACACATCTTATCTGTATGATTGCCAAAAAAGTGTTATATTCTAGCAGTTGGCATTCAAGGAAAACAGGAACCTGATTCTATGATTTTGGAAGATGTAGGAGAGAATTAAAAAAATTTGAAATAAAGAAAGACAATGATCTGTAAAAGTTGCAGAGGGGTGTTTCAAATTGACATCCATAGCTCTGGAAATGGGATTGAGATTCATTAAATAGTTAAATAACACTGCTCTTGAAATGATGGCTTCAATCGTTGTAGAAAAGATTGATGCATGAGATTCACACCAGAAACATTTAATAGGTTATTTTAAAGTACCAATTCCTATTTTTCACTTTATTCAGTCATGACATCCTGGGATGTCCAGAACCTCAATTCCGAAAGCATTAGAAATCTTATTTCCATTTCTAGCCTGAATTTATTCATGGCTAGTTTATATCTGAATGCTCTTTTACCAACATGGCTTAAATAGTTCATCCTTTCTCCTGATACCTGGCTGAAGAATTTACTGATAACAATTATCCTCCCTTTAACTTTCAATCTGTTAGATTAGACAAACCAGAAAGGTCTTTCAACACTCTTCAGACAAGATCAGCTCACCAATCACCTGTTCATCCTACTAGCCTCTCCTTGCTCCTTTTCAGTTTGAATTTACCTTTTCTGAGTACTGGTGTCCAGAATTATAAATGTATTTCACATGAGATTTTATATGCATATATATATATTCATACTAACTGCATTGCACGAATATAAAACCAGTGGAAATGAGGTCAGACTCATGCCTTGTATTGGGTGACAGAGAATATGAAACTCAAATATCAAACCAATATCCCTTCATTTATTCCAGGCATTAGATATAGGAAACAGAAGCACACCGAAGAAAACATCTTAATTTACAGTGGGATCCCTGTTCCCTGAAATTCTTTCTAGCTACTTAGAGGCAGATTTTTTGCTTTTATGCTATGAATATCCATAAGTATAGCTATGTTCTGTTTTATATTTTTATTTCTAAAATATCAGTTCAGCTCCCTGTAAAATTTCAGTATTGTGCAGCTCATGTAATTGCATATAATAATAAATCATGCACCTTTATCATACCACTTATTCCTATTCATTGAATATATAACTGTCAAGCAACAACTATGCCATCATATTTCAGTTTCAGTAAAAAGATCTTATTTTATTGTGGCTTTCACTCATTCCCAGATGTCCTCCCTTCCTTGAAAGAGACAAGCCTGGGCGATGCCAGATTAAGATGAAATATCATCATCGCAACATATTAATTTTTCTTTGAAGATCTTAAAATAGCTTTCTTATGCTTTTGCTGGAACATTTTTCATCTTGCTTGAAGGGGAAAAACATGGATATGAAAATCATCATCATAACTTCAAACTGAGTGGTATATCCTCAAAATGTGGGCTGCAAATTTAACTGCAGTGGTACAAACACTGTGCAGAAATAAACAAATATATACTGTTATACTGGAGAAAACACGTCCTTTTTGGAGGCTGCACCCTTTATACATAAGTAACAAGCTGAATGTAAATCAGTAATATTTTCTAGGCATATTTATGAGATATATGCAAATAAGAGAAAAAGGCAAACATCTCTTATGCACATTTGAACGTTATAGGCCTGTCTTCTGAATCAGATATATAATTTTTACTTTCTTAGACATATATCAGCACAAATTTTGCTTGGAAAAAGTGCTTATAAAAAGCACTCCGCTTACATCACTGAAGTTATTTTCACCAGTCTAGGATCTAAAAGTATCTACTTGTCTTAGTTCAAATGAGAGAACAGTGTTAGACTAATAATACATATGGTATGAAGTATTACAAGGTAACTGTAGAGAAGTTTTCAAACAATTTAAAATGCAAAAAGAAAATCAGTGCTATATATTGTACAGAAAGCTTTTAGGATATATGTATGTATCCATAATTATTGTATTTTTGTTATCATGAAATACTTCATGAAAAAAGCAAAAAAGCTTCAAAGTGAGACTGCAATACAAAATAAGAGAAAAAGGAGGGATTAAAAAGTGTTTGTCTTAATCCAGTGCTTTCATCATCAGTCAAGATGACAGTGAGTTAGTAAAATACTACCAAAGGAACAATCAAATACCAGAAAGCAAGCAGGAAAAACTCATGTAAAGTCACTTAGGCAGAGAAACACCAAGTTCAGTCACTGTAGGCTCTTTGCTTCAATGCTGAAGGATGGAAATATCTTATCTGGATTTTTATTTATGATTTTTTCTACCATATGCAGAACATATAACATTCGGTTATAGTTACAGTCTCTTGATTCATTTCAGCAATTCTGTGTTCTGCCCATATCTCTCCCTGAAGGATCACTCATTTTGTTGGCATGATAACAACCTCAGACTTAATCTAAAAACATTTTTGTATTATTCTAATTATTTTCATGAGAGGGGCCTTTTTTTTTTAAAGAAAAATAATTTAACTGGAGGCAGCTTACTTTTCTTCTATTTTAATTACGAGCGTACTGTGCCTTCACATTGCGATGTGTTTCTTGTGACGTTCAAGGCTTAAGTGTGCTTCCCAATATCTTACTGCAGACCAAGGAACTCATTTTTTCGTGGTCAGTTCTATCCCTCCTGGCCTCACTGGGGCTAGCTCTTCACCTGGCCTGTGCAGTTGAAAAAGGAGGGCTGAGAAATTGATGTAGTCCAACCTCCCCGTTTAAGCATTTGACATCATTGTGTGTGTAGAATAACTTAATTCACAATTAACTTGTTATGGTCAAGTGCAAATACAAGCACTTATTCACAACACCCAAAGCAGACAACATGGTTGCAAATGTTTATAGAAGACAGATACAGAAATGGAAGGAAGAAAGCATACTTCATCTGCGTACACTAAGGATACATGAGATGCCTTGCTCTGTCCCTCTGTTTTGCTTACCCAGCTGATTTTATGTTCTTCCTGAAAATGTGGCATTTGGGGCCATGGGGAGGGAAACTTCTCTGTGAGAAAGCTGCTATCTGAGACTTCCATCAGAGAATGCTTTCAGGAGCACTCCCAAGGAGCCACCTTCAGAGGTAGATTCATGTTCTCAGGCTCAGTTCCTGTGGGACATGATATTTAACTGCTCACCACCACTAAAAGTGGCAGAAAAAGGGAGAGAAGTATGGGAGGAAAGGAAAATACTGCTTTTTCCTTTTGGCAGCAGCAATCTGTGATGTCAAGGTAACTGCCTTTGAGATGGTAATCTTATCTCTTATCACCCCTAGATAACCACATTTGGGAAAAGCATATTTGCTTTTATAGTTCATCTGCTTTTTGAAGTCCTACCATGATTCCAGAGAGTTTTAATTTTTTATAAAGTATCACAACTATAGCAATGAATAATTCAGTAAAATGCAATATGTAATAATAGGACCAAAGATGACAAGAAAAATCATTAGCAAATTGTGGGCGCAAGGGATTTTATGTGCCCTGAAATCCTACATTAAACTTAGGCGTGCAACACATATTTTTTCCTTGCTGGTCTAAAATTGTAGCATGTAGACAGAAGCATTCATTCACCTCAAGAGTTTGCTAGACTCAATCCAGATGTTGGATTATGGAGGCAAGGATGGATGTAATGATGAAACTATTAAACGGGGATGCCTCCTGTAAATATGTAAGCCATTAGAATCTGTTATATTAATACCAGGTCCATTCTTACTTCTGTGCTACAGTGATGACCCTCCCTTGCTACCACTGAGTTTACCTTCTTGCCATGACTGTCCAGTGTCTCTTGCCTTTCCCTTCTTACTATAAATAATGGCCTCCCACCCACCCATATGTCTGGCCAGGAGATACACTTTTCATCGGCTGCTTTCAGCTGAGAGGTTGGTTAAAAGCCCAGCCAGGATGCGCACCCTGCTTTTTATAACAGTACACATTGCTGTTAAATAGCTGGCATTCTAGAGAAGCTGCTTTGCGGGCTGCATGAAGTCCCTGAGCCTTATGTTATGCAGGTCTGTTCTCCAACTTAGTTTTGTTTATTTCTCTGTGTGTCAATGGTAGAATAAGGAACTGGGATCTCTTTTCTTATTTAAAGATATCAATATATTTCAAAGGCAGAGGGCTTTTAAAAATCGTTATTGCATTGGTATGTTAGAATTTATTTTTAATATGAATTTTTATATATGGTAGTCATCTCAGAGTAAACAACAGATGTATATACCTATATTATGGTTTAACACTGATGCTAGTATTAAACAATAGTAAGAAAACATGTCAGAAACTTTAATGATTAATAAACGTGACAAGAAGAAGAAACGCTCAAAGTTCAGTTCTGCTTTCAAAAAATGACTGAAGAAGACACATACTTCTTTTCAGTATGTTCTAAAATGCCAAAATTCCTGGTCAGACATATATAGTTGGTACTAAAAAATGAAAACTAATTTAGCACAAATTTGAGTTTTGTTATTGTTTTCCCCTAGACCATGCCTTCCCCTGCTTCTGGAGTAAACAAGGAATAAAAAAAAGTTATGCCTACAGCGGCTCCAACTGCCATAAAAGTGTGTAGCTTTAGTCCTGAATAAAAAGAAAGACTTTTTAACACTTGAAACCAGATTTTCTTTGCACTCTAGAAATTTTAAGCCTCACTAATGCTCAAACCAATGTACAGCATTAGCTGTGAGTTGTCAAACATGAGTTGTTACCTCTGTTACAGGAGTTGAGTTGCTCCAGTCTGTCAGTAAAAACCCAGGAAATGTGTGCCTCCAGTAAGGAGAAAGTAGTGGCAATTTAGGCAACAAATGAGAGAATGGAGTTGATGTGGATGACTGCAGCACCTTCTAAGAAAACAGTGCAGGGCTAGAGGACAGATCTGACCACCTCAAGGTATTGAGGGAGACATGTACTGAAGCTTAACATATTAATAAAATTAATGTCTTTTGAACATGAACATATTGCATGGCAGTAGTCTGGACAGGAGATAATCAAGGGCATCATCCATCACAACAGAAGAAATTTTTTTTTAGCTATTTGAAGATGATGGAAAATATTCCCATAAATTACTATGTTGTAGTTTACTGTAAACAAGATAGTCATGAGCACTTATGACCTGAATTGTTTAATAGTGTGTATCAATCTTCTAAGCAGCATGATTTAATACTCTCCAACATGCTCTCTTTTTGTTCTCTGTAATCTCTAACAAAAATGCGATTTTAACTTGACTAGCTGGGCAGGGGTAGCTCAATGCAGGGGCAACTTGCTTATAATTGTACAGTTGTAGAGGTGAAAATTGAATAGATAAAATGTTATTTTTGACACAATGAAAAAGGAAGATTAGGAAAGAAGGAAAAAATATAGTATAGGAAAAACAATGAATCGGTATTTTAAAAAATTCTCTCTATATCTATATATGCGTATAGATAACACTGGATTTATTAGTTGACAAAGATTGTATTGCAGGACTGTAGAGGCATGAAAAAACAAGTCCTGTTAGTGAAATGTTTTCCTCATTATGAGCAAGAAAAAAAGGTTCTTTTTCACTTTGCAACTAACAAACCACAACAGAGTAAGGGCAATTGTCTTAAGAAGGGGATAGCAGGAAACCTTAGCTATGGAAAGATAAAAACACCTTAATCAGCAGGGTAAGGTGTTACGAACCTTGTCCTTGTCATCTACTCCATATTTGTATTCTTTGAGTGGTACAATGCAGCGGAAAAGTGTGTTGCAGGCAATTCTTGCAGAGTATGAGAAACGTAAGTTCAGAGAGTAACTCGTTCATCTGCACACACCCTTAATGCCTCTCAAGTTGTCCAAGTGAGGGATGCTTACAGATAAGACAAAACAGTTATGTAAAAGCAAGTCCTATCACCTCTGCAGCTGACTGCAGAAAACTTGCAGCCTCGAGCGTGAACTAGCATCCATTTAGAGTAAGACTCGACCACAGAGATGTATATTTTCAGTAACTGAACTCCATTTATGTTCCATGTTCTAAAACACTCTGTGTATTGTGTGAATTTTTATTATAACTATGTTCCTCACTAATGGTTTTCCCCCATATGCCAGCTTCCACAGATTCCAAGTTTCTAGAACACAAGGAAGCTTTTAGAATTATATTCTAAATCATGTATTGATATGTCAATTAAATTAAAACTATAATATTTGATGAATGAGGAAAAAAGCTATTATCAAAATGCAATATGAAGAAGCCATGCTTAAGCCTGTCAAGAAAGAGACATAATTCTAAATTGTGAGTAAGTGTCAGAACCACAACAGTCTCACTAGTTTTTTGTTGTTATTTTGTTTTTTGGCATGTACATTTATCTACTTCCAACTTCTGTGGAAAATACATTCACAGAATTCAGGATCATCCTATTGTCCTGACTGTGCACTTTGTATGCAGTTCAGCTTTGTATCTTTACTCTTGTAATCACTTATCCTCCCCCTGCTATTATTAAACCGACTAGTTGAATTTGGGCTCAAATTAAGTTGCAAAGTCTTTAGTCTGGTAATGTTTATGATGGAACAATGAAGTGTCATTCTATCTCAAACAGTGGGTATGATAGTACCACTGTGAGTAAATAACCATTGTTAGCAAATTTAGCCATTTCTGCACAGCTCTTGCCCCTTACCAGAAGGCTGTGCAAGAAATAATTTAGAAAGTGTCAAGTCACATGCACATTGCCAAAAGAGGGATGATTTCATAAAGTCATCTTTGTTCAGTTGTAATCTGTTGTTATAACATTTCCCATTAATTTTTGAAAAGCTTTCAATTCACTCTTCACCTGAGTACTTGATAACTAACTGGCAAAGAATAGGTCTTGAACTTATTGAATATGAGGTGTAAGTGACTTAAGCACTTTGGAGAACTGTACTATATAAGTTTAGGTTGATTTACAACTGTGAAAGGAGTTTATAAGATGATAGAGAACCTTTCAACCTTTGTATGCTGAGTCTGAACAAAGACTACTAAAAGCTGTAGAAAGTTTGAACCTTTTCAGGCAACATATTTTTAAACAAACATGGAAAGTAGATTTCAAACTCAGACTAAAAAATGTTTTACTGTACTTCAGGCAGTTCATTCCATTTTTATATTTCTCAAAATGTCCATTTTCTTAGGATACTATATATAAAGAGATCTACATAGCTAATTTACATATATCTATGCAGCTACTCCAAAGAAATTCATGTGTCTTTTTTGCATGACTGTGTGCATTTATTAGAAAAGCTAATTACAGTCTAAAAGTTTAATGAAGCTGTCATGGTTTAACCAGCCGGCAACTAAGCCCCACACAGCCACTCCCTCACTCCCCCCTGGTGGGATGGGGAAGGCAATCAGAAGGGTAAAAGTGAGAAAACTCGTGGGTTGAGATAAAGACAGTTTAATAGGGAAAGCAAAAGCCGTGTGTGCAAGCAAAGCAAAACAAGGAATTCATTCACTACTTCCCATTGTCAGGCAGGTGTTCAGCCATCTTCAGGAAAGCAGGGCTCCATCACGTGTAATTGTTACTTGGGAAGACAAATGCCATCACTCCGAATGTCCCTCCCCTTCCTCCTTCTTCCCCCAGATTTATATGTTGAGCATGACGTCATATGGTGTGGAATATCCCTTTGGTCAGTTGGGGTCAGCTGTCCCGGCTGTGTCCCCTCCCAACTTCTTGTGCACCCCCAGCCTGCTCGCTGGTGGGGTGGGGTGAGCAGCAGAAAAGGCCTTGACCCTGTGTAAGCACTGCTCAGCAATAACAAAAACATCAACACTGTTTTCAGCACAAATCCAAAACATACCCCCATATTAGCTACTATGAAGAAAATTAACTATCCCAGCTGAAACCACGACACATATATATATAAAAAAGATATTTACAAAATACTGATTTCTACTACTAAATGAAACTTAGATGACTTATAAATTTTTCCAAAATGAATGGTAAGGTTATAATGATATTGGCAAAGATGATTGTCCCATTTAATAATGTTTTTCCAGAAATAACATTGTTGTGGTTGTCAGGCCCACTTGGTGAGGTACAAATTAAGGATAGGATAGGATCAGTTCACCTGACTTTAGCAGCCTAGGAGATGGATGTATATTCCAAACTAAGTGATGGCTTTCCTCTGTGATGAACATCTTCAGAATGCAGCTCACACCTCCTTTCTTAGGTGTGAGCTGGGGTCATTACCCTCCTGGAGGTGGTACTTCTTCCATTGACTGCAGGGCAAGCTTAGAGGATGTATGCAGAGAAGATGCCTAATTTTCATATATAAAATTATATGAAATAAACCTCATTCTATGACTTATGTTTTCCACAATAACATAAGAATAGTCTTGACTAATAGCTTATTAGTAGCCACATTTAAAACAGTAGGATGATCCACGTGCTTTAGATTACATAGGTGCCCAAATATTTTGCTTGACCTTGGTTTAAATCTGCATGGTGTGGGCATCTTTCCTCTTTCAGTTGTAGTTCTATAAGCTGAAGTTTACCAACCCCAGTCTGCTTTCAGTAGCTGCCATCCACTTACTTTTCCTGGCTGAGCTGCTGCTGAGATTGCTTTCTAGGCTATTAAAATTAAAATGAGCCAGCATAAACCATTGAAATAATAGACCTTTTTTGCTCGCCTGCTTAGCTAACCCAACTCACTTTGAAATAAATTAGGGAGTGATCACACAAGTAATTTAACCAGTGGATCTGGCAAGGCAGCGTTCTCTGGCAAGAAGATGGCAACAAACAGTTGGGGGTTGGCTGGGGATGGTAATCTCTTCAGCTGGTCCTGTGGGAGCAGTAATGCAGAAACAATTGCACAAAGCTCCTAACTGTATCTTCTTTTGAAGGGCATCATTTGTTTTCATCCAATAGCCTTCAGTCCCCTCATTTACCACCAGAAATAATGCTATGGTTTCCTATTTCTAATGTAAATGTAGGTAAAAGAAAGAACTTCATATTCTAAGCAAACAAACCTCACAGAATATGTGCCACATTTAGCCCCATTTGTATTAAGAGTATACAACTCTAAATTGTAAGGAAACAATCTTGCAGTTTACAGACTGAATTTTTGCTGAAGTTTTTTATAAAAACAGAATGCCTTAGAAATTCAAAATATCTGCTCTAGTGAGATATTATAGGAGAACTACTGGAGTTGACAGGCTCACAAAAAGAAAAGAAAAACAAAAAGAAGAAATGCTTTACCACTGTTTTTTGGCACAGTCATCCTGGAAGCTGATGAGGAAAAAAAAGAGTATATTTCTTTCTAATTCCTTAGATCTAACACGTTTAAATACTGCAACTTATCCACTCAATGGTGTGGTGATGTCTATTGCTGGCAAACTTGTTCAAAAAGAGAAAATCTCTACAGTTTCTGTGTTGGTAATCTAGCTATTTGTCATTACTGTTATTGTTGAAAGGAATCTAATTCTTAGACATACAAAGGATATTCTGCTGCTCAGTTTTCTTCTGCCATTACGAGTGTCATCCTATCTTGCTATTTTATGAACTACAGGAATGTGATCTCTATGTGACCTGATCATCTATAAAGAAAATCTGTGGCTCAAACAACTTTTCTTTAAAACCTGTTTGCTCAAGTTTGAAAGTTCATAAAATCTCATCTATAAGTTAAGCTTTGCATGTGCCATTCTTTACATTTTAGATAATGCACATTTTTTTTATATAACCGCAGCCTTGGATTTTTAAATAGTATTTCAATATGCAGTCAAGATTTATACTTTTTAATGAATGAGTATATATGCCAGTGTACAAAATTTATTAATTATTACTACCTTAGACATTTTTACAAAATGGTTGAAATTTTCAGGCATTATGGATAAGTTATTTGGCAAATCTGTAAAAGGAATTCTACTTGACAAAGCTATGATACTACTTTAAGAGGCTAAATCTCTTCCACACTTGCAAGGTCCTTGCTGTTTCTATCATATATTCAAGAATATTCTCATAATTGTATCTAATTACACAGAAAAAGTGAGCCATGACATTACTCAAACTAATACTAATTACTTTTCAATAAATGTTTTAAATTTATATCTTGTTAAGAAAGTTGATATAATTTTTTACTATTCTTTTATGATATAAATTTTGAACTATTTCTAATTAATGTGAGCAATCAGAATGTCACACTTTTTTCTCACTGTGGTGACTAGTCTTTGCTAGTAATTGAATGGTAGCCTTAAACAAGGTGAGGTCATGAAGCTTATTTATCTGACACCGTGAATTCTATGCCTGTGTAAGAGGGAAAAAGGATGTTTTTTTGCCCTCAGGGTATTAGTCATGGTCCATAGGTTCGTGGGAAAAATGTAGGAAGTCTCAAAAGTTTGTTCCTATTATTTCAATTTTTCTTAGACTTCATTTGAATCCCAAAGTGAATTTTCTATTATTCCTTTGAAGGGTGCATAGGAGGGTACCAACAGTCTTTGAGGAGCAACACCTGCAGTTGCATTCAAAGGCATGACTTTTCCAAGCAGTTTCTGAGCTGCCTGGTATTGTCCCAGGAAGGATAAAGGCCTAGGTTTTTTACCTGACTGGCAGAACATTCCACCACCAATAGAACTCTAAACATTGTTTTAGAAGTAATGAGTCCTGCTGGTTTCATCCTGCAAGACCTTGAAATCCCACAGGGCAATGTGGTTAGAAATAAAATAGAAGGCTGAGGCTTTTAATGAGTTTCCTATCCACAGATGCCATCAAGCTTTTATACTATTCATTTTATTTCTCAGCTTCAACAAAGGAACCCAGAGTTGTGGGCAATACTCTGACAAGTGCAGTTCACAAACTTGGCAGAAATCTAGACTTTAGACAATAAAAGATCATTGACAGAAGTAAAAGAAAAAGCAAAATAATAAAAAATGAACTTAAATATGGGATACTTTACTTACAAAAAGTGAACATAGTGCAATTTAGACAAGCTAAACTGCTTGGAGCATAGAATGAGAATATGACTGCAGGTTTCCATGATGTTACAGAGGTTATGACGACAAAGAAAAGTGAACTGAATAGGGCCAGTGAGAGGTCAGTGTGCATTTTGGGAATGTCCTTCAAGCAATACTGAATTGACCATTCTCAAACTCTTCACTGTGTGTGGATCTTAACTATTTGAAGTCTTCCATACAGTCAGAGAAAATGAAGAATGTTAATGAAGAAGCAGTTTCTCTCTTAGGAGAAGATGAGGGTGAAAGCACCTGTGCCTACATACAGGGACGTAGAATATGCATGTGTGGGTTTGGGAGACACTTCATTTTATATTTTTTTTCCCCATTTCACCTCTTTCTCTTTCACCTCTTTCACTTCTTTCTGGGATTTCCTTAAAGGTAGATCATGGAACAAATGTGGCATAAAGAAATCCATGGCCCGTGGAGCTCCAGTCCAGATTGGACAGTGTTGTGCTGATTGTCTTGGGATTCATCCCTAGTAAAATGTGGAAGATTTTGTGACTCTAAGAGTAAACAGACTCCACAGGTTGAAAAGCTTGCCTTTCATCTTATCTTCTCACCCCCTGTTCAAATACAAATGAAAATTCTTATTAAGAAACACATAAATATTTTCTTCTCAGTAGTTTCTTCCTACAGTTGTGATGAACAAGTCCATGCGGAATGCTCTTGTGAGGATGGTCCAAATCAGTTCAAATGCCAGAAATTACTTTCACCATAACTGCACCCCATTTTATGAAAAGAACTATTTTTCTAAGATTTCCAGTACAATTTTTCAGTCTTAGCAGCTTTCACAAAAAGATAAAGATCCACTGTAAACCCAATATCCATCAAGAACAGTCTTCCAGCTATTTTGAGTTGTGCACTTCACTGGTTTTCAGATGGCAAAACTACTGATTACATATAAAAAATAAACATTTCTTAAACCAGTAACAGCATGGACTCCTCAGGTGCATGCAATGCACAGTTGTTGTACTCTAACTTTTAAGATTTGTCTTTGTTTTAGTTTTCATTGGTTCAAGAAAAGACGCAATCTGCAAAAAACATTTACAAGCTGTGGAGAGCTAGCAGAACAGATTATAAGTAGTCAGAATCTTTCTCTGTTCAGCTTTAAATTCTGAAAATGTTATTTACTTCATATCTAGATTTATATGTCTGTAATTTCAACTATGGACTGTAAACATTGAGTCAGGCTCAGCCTATTGACTTAGTCATGGCCAAATAGGTTGGAAAGGAGAAGAGACGAGTTCAAATGCCTTAAACTTCTGTGTACTTTCATTCTAAGAATTTTCCAGGGCTCTCAGAAGCACTTACGCAATCAGTATTTCCAGCTCCACATTTTGGCACTTCTCAAATCTGAACATCTCTCATTCTGTCCTCTGTTAGGATCTTACACTAATTAGCTGTACAATGTTTAAGTTTTACTATTTAATATTGAAAGGAGACTGCCATTCCATCCTCATGCTGTCTTCGAAATTTCTCTCTCTTTTTTTTTTAAATACGTCATGTATTATTTGTGATGCTGTCGTAAAGACATCATTTAGCAATAGAAGAATTGGCTTTTAAAGAATATATATGTACATATATGCCTCATAATCATATATGCATGCATATACATACGTACGTAGTCATATACATGATTACTATTACCAGACCTCATTTGTACAGAACAAAATAACGCAGGATTGTAGTGTTTTACCTTTTTCATGAAAACTTCAAGCTATTTATGAATTAAGTTAAGCAGTATCTAACACATAATGCTGCTAGTAATGATTAACTAGGCATCCACTGATAATTCCCAACATTTGTTATGTATTACAGCTTTTAAAATACAATGGAAATTACTTAATAATCAACTGACATATTAAATATATAGCGTGCAACTACACATTCTTACCACTTCTACCTAAATGCTTACTCCCATATTCCGCTTTGCAGAGCCCAATTCAACACCCTTTGAAATTAATTGGCAATTCTACAATGAAATTTTGGCATTTCTCAAATCTGAACATCTCTCCTCTGTTAGTATTTTACTAACAATGAGCAAGTCATGCTTATTGATTGTAGCATCTAGTTTTATACCAAAGTCTAAAATTAGATTCCAGCCCTGTAACTGTATCTACAGCAGCATATGTGCCTACTCAGCACTCTAGTCACTTCAGGTAGGCTCTGGTTTGGTATGGGAACTTTGAGCACAACATTCAGTTTTGACAGTTTGGTATTTGGGCATAGATTAATTTTCTGAATGTGTCTATAGTGCCTACTATAATTTGGTAATATCCTGAAAATGCTGCTTAATAATTAGTAATGGGAATGAAGGAAAATTAATATTAAAGGAATAATGGTAAATGAACGTTTTGCTCGGTTTAAGCTTATATGGCTGTTTATGGTAAAGCCACTAAAATTATTTTTTGTCTTTCAGCACAGATCACACTGAAAAAAAGGAAATAATTAAAATATTAAAGAAGGTAGAATGAATGGTTTTTAAAAAATATGTTGCAAATTATGGGTTTTTTTCCTAGTCGAGTGCAAGTTTGAGTGCTAACTAGTATTTTGAATACTTACCACGAGATATCAAACAGCATGTGCTTTCTATTTATATTGGTTACCAATCTCAATATTCAGTCGTATAAAGTTAACAAGCAATTATTTGGCAAATTAGTACTCAACAACCCTGAGTAAATAGGAAGTTTGAAACCTATCTGTTATACAGCTACTTTAATTTGCATAGCACACTGGTGTGTTTGCTTTGCAAATACTTTGCAATGAATCATCATTTGTACTATACAGTCCAAAGAAAAGCAATCAAAATTCACAGCAAGACAATGAAATTAATTATAACTGTTGAATTCTGTGGTGGTAATTCCTCCTCATGCAGGAAGATTAATTGCATTGCACTTTCCTTGCACTCCACTAAATGATCTGATGAATGTATAATCATTTACAGATTTTTCAAATGCTGAAAATTGATTACCTTTGATTAGCTCTGATCTGCACAAAGAGCTCTGACAGAGTATCAGTGAAACATTACAACATTACAGACAAAGTAACAAATGATTTAATTACCAGTGTGCTTATTAATGTTAGATTCCCTGCAGTGATCCTGGCAAATCAGGGGCCTGTAATAGACCTGTGGGTTTCACTGAATTCCATTAGGGTTTAAATAATATTTCTCACTATTTCTCAAATCCTTCTTTTCATGGCTTCTTAATAACTCTAATTAATTCTAATTTGCACAAAAATCCATTGCATCTCCATAAACTTTTAATTAGATGTAAAGTAAGATAAGTCACTGCTTTCAGAGACTGGGGAAAATGCAAACTGCGGCTTTATATGCTTCCAAATAAGTTTTTCATTAACAAAAGATATTTCTCTATAAAGCTATTTAATGAAAGTTTAGAACTAATTTTGAATTAGGCATGTGGTCCAGCTATACACTTTTAGTTGCAAACATAATAATAGTTGCTTATACATGAAGAGAGTGAAAAAACAGGATGGTAAAATGTTTAGCTAACTAAATGATAAACATAATTTTAATACTTTTTAATGTATTGCCAATATATACATTCACTCATTTTGTTAATTGTGGTAGATAAAACACTCTGATTAAGCAGCTACACTGTACACTGAAAGACTATTTGAAAATGAAATAGCAAGGGAACACTAGCCCAGTTACAGACCATGCTGAATGTTGTTGGCACAAACAAATCAGGCTTTTCTACGCTTATACTCGTGAACACTTAGATCAGTTCAGATTGGCAGCTTCTTTGGTTTTCCCCGGTTTTATGTCATTATATATGACATTAAATTATTATGAAGCAATGACAATGAAAACCCAGATGATCAGAGAAGTCAAACAGAGCTCAAATTAAGCTCTGTTTCTGCAAGTGTTTCTTAGAGAAAAAAATAAATGTAGGTAATTAAAAGCTTATTTAACACTGAAGCACTAATACATAGACAACTTATAATAATATTTTTGTATTTCAGTTGTGTAGGAAAGGAGTGACTGTAATACTGCAGGTGTTACTTTGTCATTCGTAATGCACAAGACAGAAAACTTAAAAAATAGAAATATTCAGCCCCCAGTGTGGATGATTACATTTATTACATTCACTGCTGTCAGCAGCTGAAAAGCTATCCATCACACTGAAACAGCGATGAGAGTCAGAAGTCTCTCTTTGTGGAGAAATATTGAAGTCAGATTGTTGATGTCAAAAGTCAAACTCTAGTTCAGCTATCTGTTTTATGAATCTGACTGAGACACATTGTGCCTGTGTTCAAACTGATATCTAGCAGAGCTCATTTTAGCAAATGTGTGATTTAGAAGTCAGAAAAACATTCGTACCAGCAAAATATTAAGAGGAAACTGATAGGGCACTCAACTGCTTTTATATTTAAATACCACGTCATTCAATAATAATGTATCATTTATTTTTTACTGATGGTTAAAAACTTCCTGTGTATGATACAATGACATTATCGTACTTGCATACAGTAGTCACAAAAATATTTTATAAATGTACAAAAGCATTTGAAATATGACCACTTTTACCACACGAAAGTAGACTTTTATGTTGGCATCAGAATATTAATTTTTCAATTTATTTTGGATACACACACACACACACATATATACGAGGAATGGTACATTCAACTAGTTTCAAAAGGCAAGTAGAAGACTTACATGGAGGTATACTGAAATAAGGATGAAGCAGTGCACATACAATAGCTGAGTGAGAAAATCCAGTGTAGACATGATGAGAAAAAAAAGAATGTTTTAAGCCCTGAAAGACTGATTACACATTCACCATTGGAATTATCTATCTTTACCGACCACAGCAACCATTTGCTGTACTTCGATAGCATAAGTAGGATTCTTAGAAAAGCAGTACTGAATAAAAATATCTAACATGGTGTATTTTCAACTCTGCTTAATTCTTCAGGTCTGACTTTTGAAAAAGTGAAATAAATCAACTGCCTCTTTTCATTTCATTAGAATTTTTAAAACAGAATTGTACAAATAATTGGGAGGAAAACAGGTTCCAGACAATAAATTGTACTCCATTGAAAAACACTAAAAATAAATCAAGAAATCTACTTACAGCTTGGGGAGTACTACTTAATATGAGTATCTTCAGTAGTTTACATTGAATATTTTAAAAGCATTTCTTAAGGAAGGTGCTTTGTGGCTGAGAGAAAAACGTATGCACTACACGTTATTGAACTTGCTACCGTCACTGCAGATTTTGTTCTGTTTAACAAAAACAAGCACAGTTTGTGAATTCAAGTCAGGGAGTTCCTTTTATTTTTGCTAATTTCACCATCCTTTCTCTTTTTAAGCACAGCCCTCAGGGTACATGATGTAATGGTCACCATTATAGTACAGAACAGGAAAAAAGGGTATCATGAAATGCAGAATTGAATGGTATTCTTAGAAAAGAAAAATGTATGCCAGATTTTTTCCAAGGGAGCTCTACTCAAAAACAAACAAATATGCAGATAGTGTACAAAGATTCTTGAATCATCATTAGTGGTTGGGAAAAAAAATTGGCAAAAAGAAAGTGGACGGTTAAAAAAAAAAAAAAAGCCAAAATGGAAGGACTAATTCAATGATACCAGATGTAACACATGACTGTGGGGACTGAAGGGTCATGAGTTTGAGTCAAAACTCAACTTCGAGTTAATTGGCTGGCAGTGGAACTGCACAAATTGCAGGGATAGAGTACTTGTTTCCTAGTTCAGGAGGTCAGCCTTCTTATGCATTTGCACTCTTTGCATGGCATCCAAGAACTAACACTTGTATTTGCTAGAAAAGAGTTTGCTTGCTTGTCATCTTTTTAAGTAGAAGAAAAAGAACTGGCTGAGCATAAAACAGAATGACACGTTTAAAATGATTCAAAAGCTGCTCGGTCTTGAACTACATGTATTTCCTTCCTTGATTTTTTGTCTCTACAAACAACCCAGAAAACAAATGGTATACAATAGTTTCAGGGAATATTTTAGCCCAGTGTTATGAATTCATTGATATGAAAACCATATATAAAATATATAATCTTAACATATTTTCCCTTTGAAAAGACCAATATAGTTCTTTCCACCTTATCCAAGTTGGAATGTTATTATGTTTAAAAGAGGAAAATAATTGCGGTTACCAACTTTGCTGGGGAAAAAAAAAAAAAATGTTCCTTAAAACATTTAAACAGGCAAGTGGGAAGAAATTTTTTTTTAAAAGCTTCTAGCTGTGTGCGTGGAAACTCTGGCTATGTGCCCGAGACGTACATCAAAAAACAACATATGGAACTCACCAGCTCCTAAAATCCCTTTCCACAAAATTCATGCCACTCCTCACCACAATAAAATGACTCATGGAGGGGTGTGTTTTATGCCTCCCAGGCAGAACTCTATAGTCCACAATTAGTCTATCTATTGAAAGGCCAAAATACCTTATTGTTTTACTTGCTGTATAATTATCTGTTATGATGAACTGTGATTCTAAGGACTATTGTCCCTAGGCTTGGATCTGTGTGTGGAGCGGTTCCCTGGCTGAGACCCAGGAGTGGACCTTCCATTTAGAATCCATGCCTGAGTGATTTCTCCAGTCTCTTCCTGGCTGGGTGAAACAGGGACTGTTTCTGCATGATTTCTTGGGTTGATGAGAAGCAATTATGCCTTAAATGAAGTCATTCATGTCTGCCATTTTGTTTGCATATTTTTCAGCATTCACCTGTTATTAGACCTGTTTTTAAACTGTAAACTAGTTTCAAGTAGACTTTTGTGTCTAATGCAGTTTGGTAATCAGAAAAAAAATATATATGTAATGTTTTCTTCACAAATCACTCAAGCAGGAAATCTAATAGAGTGGTTTAGAAGTAAAATAGCATTTAAGAATGTCCCAGGCATTTAATTTCTGAAGTGATAATGTATGAAGATAATCATCTTGAGATATTAACTAAGATTTTTAATGTGTATTCTTTAAATAACCTCATCTGGAGGAAAAGATTGCCAAAACAGTTACTTTACACCATTTAAAGCCGGAATCTAGTAATGCTGGTAGTGTAAACAAAATACTATTTTAACATTTGAGAATGTATTTGCATGTAAGGCAAGCTATTGTGTGCCATTTTTCATAATTCCTTTTGAAATGTATAAACACTTTCAACAGCCAGATTTTTTGCAAAGCATTTATTTCTGATGTGTCTTAAATTATTACAAAAATTCCTTCACTATGTATAGAATCTTCTAAGTATTTATCAAATAATTTTCTACTTTCGTTCTCAGTGTCTGGTAGAGCTTTTCCACAAAGCAGTTTCCAAGGTGATGTTAGGTACAATGCTGATAAAAGGTAGCCATGTCATGAAAACAAATACTGTAGCAAGAGCTTTGTCAATTTGTATTAAGCTGGATATATTTTATGCTAATTTACCAAATCTTTTGTTGATTTGTCAGGCTTCTGAATGCTTTTTTTTTTAATGAAGATGAGTGAATTTTGATAGGTGCAATTTATGTCTGAGAATCTCCTCCCAAGAAACAAATTACTTTGTCACATTTTTCCCCATGATAAATATAAAAGACAAAAAAAATGTAGGCCTGACAGATCTTTATATAATTGTAAAGCTTAAAACACAAACCAATTTTCAGATACTTGAATGAATTACATGTGTAGATCACTGATTAAAACTGTAAATGTACTTTGAAAAAAACCCTCTTTTCATACTGAAAAGTCCCTATAGCTAAATGTAATGAAATTAAACTGACAATATAGGGTTTTTTTAAAAATTTATATAAAACATTGGAAGGAAGTTGTGAATACTTTTGAAGTGCAAAATTTATCTGGGTAGAAAAGGGTTTTTTATTGTTGTTGTGCTTTGTTTTTTTAGAAGAGACTTGTACTAAGGTGACCTCTACTGTTTAAAAAAAAGGCTTGCAAAAGCAGCCCTCTCCTAAATCATCCAACAATTCTAAATTGCCAAGACAGACATGGATACTGCTGTGCTTAGAACTATTTGCTTAATTCACTGCTGTTTGGATTACTACAAATGATTTTAAGGTTTCTTTCTCATGCATTGGAAAGTTCCCCTGCCATTTACTTCCTAGCCATTTGCGTGCAAATTCTGCCTGTACTGGGATCTCTGCCATTAAATTTTCTTCACACTGAAGGGTTTTCTCTGCTCCTGGCAGGGCAAAGTCATGACCCAGAAAAAAATTGATTCATGAATTCTCAGGGTGCAACTAAAGAAGAGAGGAAATATGCCTTGGCTGAGCTCCTACTAGTGACAATTTAAAACCTGTAATTAGTTTGGATTCAAGCTGCAAAAGGAATCTGAATTTAAAATACATTAATTCAAACTGATATATTAACTTTAACAAAGTAGATCCCTTATTATGTAGAATCATTATTACAGTCTGTTTTCCTAACTGTTGGATTCCAGACTTTATTAACTTAAATTTTATTAGAAAGTGCAAGTAATTGCTGATGAACGCTTTATCTATGTGATGGTTTTCCTGGCGAAGCAGAACTTTTTATTGGGGTTAGTTAGCTTTAACACCTCAGTTATGGATTCTATTTTTATAAATTCCCATCATCTGCATGCTGCACAATGGCTGAGGCCACTTACCCCCTGCTGATATCAGGACCCCACATCCCCTTTAGCTAACTCCCTGACATTTCTATGAACTACACAGCTGAAATGTTATACAGTAATTAATGTTGATCCTAGCACACACACAACCTCCAGTACAAATTAGGATAGAAAAGGTTATCATAATATTTTGCTAGTCTGTTTGGTAGACTTGAATTGCTCCCTGTGGGGGACAAACAAAAAAGGTATTTTTAAGATTTGCATGATGAAGGAGCATCCAGGTATTTTTATTCAAATAAAGTAAAAACTGTTTTGAACATTTTGTCTAGGAATAATTAGCCTTGCTATTTGCACTTTTTGATACCTGTAAGGTTGCGGGTCCGTTAGGAGTAGTTTGTTTGTGGTATGTGGTTTTGCAGATGAAGCAATGTATGGTGACTGAAACTCTTAACTAAAGCTCTGTTATCTTGCGGAGTTCAAATCCAGGTACAACTAGCAGCTGGATCCTCTCGGACTGTCAGTGGTGTCTGAAAAACACCCAGAGACTAAATAATTTAGATTACACCATTCTGACCTGTATAATTGTTTAAATGAGTAATGCAGCCACTAACTGAAAGAGGTCAACCATCTGTAGAGGAAACACAGAATTTGGTTTCATTTCCAAACAAACTTTTGAAGCGCAATACTGTGGGAGGTAGGAAAAAGTCTGCTGACAGATCAACGGCTTATCTGCTACACCAAGGTTAAAACTTCTATCACTTGCAGAAAGCAACATTAATAGAAAATGCTCCTGAGAGAGTAGGTTTAGCACAAATAAAGTTTGATCCACTCAATATGCCATTAATTGTCTTTTTTATTTTCTGTGGTTTACCATAAATATTCCTGAAACTGTTATGATTAGTATTGATAGATTCTCATTACTCATTAAGGAAGTTCACAATCTTATTTAAATATTTTTGAAGAAATTAGATTCATCATGGAATTGCTGAAAATTGTATGGCTTGTCAGTTTTCTTTTTAGGAAAGAAAGAACCCTACAAAAATTGCTGTTAGGTTAGGAATTGCAATCCTACATCCCTTCTGAAACTGTGAAGAGAACAGGTTCCTCATCCTGAAGCAGGCATTTGTGTGTATGTGTCCTGATTTTTTATTATTTAGCACATGTAAATACATAATATTTGCCATCCCACTCACATGGTAATATGCCCATTTTCTTAAGTAACGAAGGATTTTGCATGAGTAAGGATTTTTTTTTTTTTTTTCAATTTAAATCCCAAGGTACAATTCTTCTCACCAGTTTGTGCACAGTAAACCCAATGTGAAGCAACATTACCCACTATTAATGTCCTCTCAATTATTTTGATAGCATATATAGCTGCATCAAAGTCTTTCCCTGTCATTTTCTGTCTTACTTTTTTTTTTTTATTAGAGAATATATTTTCTATGCAGACTGAACCTTGCTTAACACTGTGCTTAACACTGCACAAGATTGCAACTTGACAAACATATATTATTGAATGATGCCATTCATCACATTCAGAAACAGAAGTGAAGGCCAATTCCATTTAACAGACAGTGTGAGGACTGCTGCTGAATGCACAAATGGTGCTCTGTAAATGTTGCCCCACTCATTTATTAAGGCCTTCTTAAAAGAGAACTGTTCTTTGGAGATGGTAGACAAGAATCTAAGATATCATATTAAAATTTAAAAGAAACATGCTTTTCCCTGAAAACATGCTCGAACTCATATAAACCCATAGAAATCAATACAAACTGATGAGTAGGGAAAAACCATTGCGCTCTCTCGTGCAGTGGTGAAATTCAACTTCATGGTTGTACAGATACACTCCTTTTATATAGGTAACAAAATAAATTTGGGGATTATCCCAAAGCAGTGTTTACCAATCCTCCCCCAAAATTCTTACATGGTAGGCTGTTAGGACAGTGTTCATACAAACCAATATAATAATGGTGGAGAAGAACCATGTCTGTGCCTGAGAAAATATTCAACCTTTTGGAATGAGGACTGAATTCCCCAGACCCAGACTATTCCAGTAGAAACTTTTCATCACAGATTTGTGAATTAATGCATCCCTTTGTTTACTTTCTCTCTGAACACTTTGCTGCTCAGTGTCTTGACCCAAAGAAGTAAGGAATAAATTATGTCCCACCTAAGACTGCTTTGTCACCAGATGCAAGTTTAAAGATAGGTTTGGGAAAGCCCAGAACCTATATTCTCTAGCTTCTGGTTAAATATGTTAGCCATTACAATATAATGTATCAGAAACATTTTGGCCTCCAGAGGTATAGTGAGACAAAACAGAAAGGGATGATTTGAGAGTCAGTCAAGAATAAGAGCATGAGCCATAAATCTCAGTCTGTCACAGGCACCTATATCAAGACTTTAGAGAGTCTTGACAGGTGTATCACAAGGAAAGTATATCACAAGGAGGTCATATGAGGGATTGGCTGGGAATAGGTATGTTCCAGAGATGGACATACACTCCTTGTTTTTATAACGGAATGATGTCTTGTTAATCTCGACAATTTCAACTCGGAATTTTTCTACCAAAATTCAATTGTTCAAGAATTGCAATATAACATTGAGTCTGATCCATAAATATTACCCCATCAATAACCCATATCTGACATTTCAGAGAAAGGTGAAATTCCAGTCACATGCCATCAATTAATTTGTATGTCCTCCAGTACCACCCAGGCCAGACACCAACATTGTGTTATCTTAGAAATATATTACTTTTTTTTTTAATAGAACAGTTTTCTAAAAAAGTTTTATTAGGATAGAAATGGGTTGTGGGATTTCAGCAATAGTTTCTATGAGAAAATTTGAAAAAAATATTCTTTTATGCCCATATATAGATCAGATATTTTTAGAATTTTTATTCTGGGAAAAAAAAAAGTATAAAATATTGATTTATTAGCACAAATATGACATTATTTTTACCACCACAAATATTCTGCGTTACAACACAGATTGAAAATTATGTAAATAATCAGATTCTGCTATTTACATTGTCTTAAATTAGAGTCAGTTGAGATAGCTGGATTTTAACTAGTGTGACTGAAAGAAGAATCTCTTCTGGAATAGAAAGCTTTTATAGGTAAGCAGAAATAGTCATCTGTTTAAAAGCCTAAGTGGGGGCTGAGCGCTTCAGGGAATTTGAAAAATTGCTGCCACATAGTCTGAGCACCTGACAGCTTGAACCACCCAAGCAAATGAGTTCTAGGGAATGGATATCCAACAAGTATAAAAAGGCAGCATGACCTTCAAAATGGGCCATGTCAGGGAAGCAAGGAGTGACAGATTATGACATTCAAGCAGCAGATCTTCACTGCCTATTCCTCAGTCTTTGTTAAATTATAATGTTTCAATAGAGTAGAATTCATAGAGGTACAAATTAGGATTGAGATTTACAGTCCCTATAGTGACTTTTGTGAACATGAAGTTCTTAAAAAGAATTCAGAAAATGGCATTTTAGTTGGGTGATTTGGTCTTCGCCAATAGCAGGTAGAAAAATGGTAAATAAATGGTAGATTTTTATGGTAACGGTGTTTTTTGCGTTTGTTTTTTGTTTGGTTGTTTGTTTTTCTTGGTAATGTTGAATATAATAATGATACTAGTACCTAATATAGTAACTAGTAGCTCTATTCACTCTTATAATATTAATATGTTTTCTGGTGTAGGTATGGGTAATTCTTCTGTAAGTTCCAAACAGAAAGCAGACTATCTCAAAAACCACATGCATCTTTTAGTTCTAGTAGCAGAAGTACATGAGCAGATAAACAAAGTTTGTTCTTTTTCATGGTACATTAATCTCTGCTAGTTTACACAGTCTCTGCCAGTTCTTGAATATCTGCATTCCTAAACTAAGGTTTATGAACATCATGAGGAACACATGCAATGCAGTTGATGTTTGTCATCATCTGATTTATACATCATCAAAATCATGATGTAGGAGTGTCATGTTATGGTACTGTACTGTCATATTTAAAAGATGGATATTTTAAAAGATGGGTATTTTAGGATATTCTAAAAGATTTTATTAGAGTTCTTATCTCTTAATTGACGAGTCCATTTTCCACATCCTGTTTAGAAGGAAAATTTCAGTATATTGATGTAACATGATAAATTCAGTTTCCCATCCCACCGAGTAGAACTGCTTCGTATTCTTATATTCTTACCTGTCAGATAGCATCATATGAAGAAACAGGAGATGCAAACTGATAATTCAGGGTATCTACCAGTGTACTACCTGCTTCATGGTTAGTTAGGGCATTTGCCACCTATTTTGTATTTTGAAAAGATAACTTTCTTTTAAAATGAGTTGCAGAAATGCAAATTAAAATATACTCATATAGTTGTGATGACACTTCTTCCGTTTTGTTACAGTCTTCGCAATATTTTGTATTTTTCTTCAAGCATAATTTTGGAGACATTTAAATATGAGAGACGCTAAACTGTCATTTAAAAAAAGTGTTTTGGTGAAGCGTTGGAAGGCCTAAAAGACTCAAGCGAGAGGAGGCAAAGGAAGGGAACCAAAACTTTCTAGTTTCACACAAAATACTTTTTTATCATTTTAATTGAATGTAATTATAGTACTGGATTATTGAGAGTGTGTACTAAGGGTATGAAGTCCTGGAAAATGAAGATTGTATAATCTGCTGCATAGGTCACGTTGGTAAGACACAATTTATTTTTACATTATTTTATGCTGTAAAGATAAAAATGAGTAATGATCCAGAGATTCTATAAGAGAATACAATTTCTTTAAAATCAATACAACATAAAAATAGGAATAATATTCTCTTTCTCATGGGAAGAAATGCTGTTTTATAATTGCAGTATACAGTTGTATTTATTACAGACAACATGTCTTCTCCTTTAAAGTATTTTAAGAACCGTATAAGCCACTTTTAAGTTACCAAACCTGGGACCTCTTGTACAAAACTGTGCCATCACATCAGCATGTAAGTGCACTCTGCATAAAAAAGGATGGGGATTGATTTAGGCCGCACTACGGAGCCAACCCCAGGCTGAGAGTAGCTTTATTCTCTGCTTGTTTTCTCAGCTTTTTATTCATTTGCAATGAGGGAGTGTGGTGCTTTTTTGAAAATGACTCTCTTGATGAGGCCTCTGATTGTAAAGTACTTTCAAACTGGGAACTTCACCACCTTTGTTGCTGAGTGGATAACTTTTCCATTAAAAAATGTGAACCTGCTTTCCACCAGCCCCTTTCCTCCTCATTATTGTTCATGTGCATCGAAAGTGACTTTCCATACCAGACTGCTCATGGGGAGCTAGCAAAAAGGTACCCACCCACCAAAAAGGTGTTCCAGTGCAATTGTGTGATAGCAACCAATATTTTCATTGCCCGATGGTACTAATAGCAGTTCTCTAAATGCAGCTTGAGTATTTATCTAATCCATTTTATTTCTGCACATGTCCTATAGGCTTCCCATCCCAATTTCCTCTTATTACAACACCTGTACACCGAGCATGTAGACACGAAACCATACAATGAATTTTCGTCACAAAAGTAACTGACTTAATGACAGACTTTTAGTGAGAATTTGTTCCTGGAAATGCTTTCATTTCTGAGCTTTCTTCCTTTTCCAAAAATATACAAGAATACACTGTATCAGTACAGACTACTACTCACTACCCACAGTACTTCCGCTCTTCTGATGCTTCTGCCCAGACTTAGCCCACATTGACTTACTCTCTTGCTCTCTCTCAGAAATAGTGCGGTTTCCTTCCTCATGAAAATTGGATGTTTTTTTCTCATCATGATTTGGAATTTACCTTTCCTATACACTAACTGTTCTTCCTACTATATTATGGCTGTAGCTGTCAGATCTTCAAATCAATGGTAACTAGTGAAAAAAAAGATAGATACTTAACATTTTAGCAAAAGTTTGGGCAATATTTAGCACTTGAGTGTTAAAGGAAGTGAGAATTCAAATTGTCAGCACTTAGCACTTTCATTCATATTCACTAATCTCAGGAAATTATGTCCTGAGAAACCAGTACATACTTAAAATTGAAACAGGCAGTTTAAAAAGAGTCTGCATGGCATCATATTTGTCAGTATTCAAAGTAGAGATGGATTCTTTTTCTTTTTCTTATTAGATTGGTGGTTATATCTCTTAATAATTTATTGCGGCTTTGTTTGCAGCATCCCAGGACAGAATCTCTCACAACCTATTATTGGAAGACATTACCAAACTCTGTCAAATTTGGATGTGAGATTATGTTATACATTATAAATTACAGCAGCAGATGTTCTTTTAAAAAGTTGTGGTTTCTTTAAATGATCTAGCTGATGTAACTCTTTGAGTCACTGTGGTGAGAGACAAAATTGATGACAGGCTGATTTAGTGGTGCTTTTTAACCAACAGTTTGAAGAGATTAGGAGGTTGTCAGAAAGATATCAAGAGAGGTAAAGGGATTAATTTCAAAAGTCGTTTTAAATTAAAAACTAATGGGTAGCTTTCTTTGAAAACTCTTTTATAGCTGGGAGCAACTGAATGGAAAATTAGCCATAAAGAAAACTTTTCGTTTAGTATTATTTTACCTCTTTTTTCCTAGGCAGATATTTCTGGATGCCCAGTAGCCTGCTAATTTGTCTCAGAAAAATGTAACATGAACATTTATTGGTGAACACATTAATCACTTAAGTTTCTTAAATATTTCTTCATCCCTGAAAGGTTTAAACCTTAACAACAGTAAAAGATGTCTATCAAGTCAATAGACAGGAATGTGTTTGACTTGACAGATAAATATTTTAAATAAAATGTGTAATTTTCATTGAAGAAATAGCAATGAAGATCAAAAACTACAATTAAAATATTTTTTAAAAATCTATAACAAAGTAAGCTAATATGCAGGAAGTGTTAATTAAAATACATTTATAATTACAAAAGAAAAAAGATTCTAATCAGAAAATATTGCTATGGAAGATGGGATATAGATAGATTGATAACATGTGATGCAAGACAGTGAAGTTTCCAATGTTATAAACAAGCCATGCCTTGATAATGATATTGGAATTGTTAACCTGCAGATCCAGTATTATTTTCTGCAAGGGGAAGCTCTACTCAAGCATAAAAAAAGAGGACTGGGAACTCCCTGAGGATTTTACTCCTGGGTGATTCCATGTGGTGGCTTAAATTGAGTGATTCATTGTCCCAGGTAGTACCCCCAGAACTAAAGTTGTGCAATTCTTTCCATTATAAGAACTACTTTTTCAGCAGGTTCTAACTTTGCCAAAATTTAAGAACCCTGCCTGAACTCTACACAAATTTCTACCTGAAATTTGACATTTCAGTGCTTTGCTTCAAGGTGTTTTTATTTAATTATTTCTGTGTGCATACATGCGTGTGTATACTTTAAAAAAAAAATCATGTAAAATAGAGCTGCTGTTTCTAAAATCAGTAGAAGGAAGGAAAAAAACCCTACCCTGTTCAGTTTATGTTCAAAAAATTACTGTAGTTCATTTGTTCTGATGCTCTAGTGCAAAGCAGCTCATGGTCCTGTCAAGAGTAACAGGTAATGAACATTTGATGTACACATTGAAATTTTCCAAGATTAACATAGTTACAAGACTGTGAAAGAAATCTGAGTTCACATGCAGTCAGAGTTCTTGTCTCTGTGCGGTCCGTCTCCAATAAGGAAAGCTACCTTTGCAAGCAATCATCTTTGCTGCTTCAGCTGAGGGAGCAGAGCAGAGAACCTGGCCTTCCAGATCTCTGAGTATTGTCTCCTTTTGGATCACAGGCAATGTGGACAGAGGTGGGTATGCCCTCATTCAAGTAAGCATTTGCACAGAATATACAGAAATATAGCCAAGAAGCAGAGGGAGGTAGCAGAAGATTGAGCAACGCATTTGCAGAAGGGAAAAGGATCAGTATGAAGGTACTGGATAGTTGCAAAGGGAGGGCTGAAGGGAGAAGTGGTATTTGGGGGGTGACCAGGAGAAAGAGAGGAATGAGACACAAAGGCAGAGTAGTCTGATCATTATGTTCTAGAATTAGAGTTGAAAACAGGAGTCCAGTGAGTCTTGCTCTTCTGCAGTTAAAAAGTAGGTATGAAGTTATTTATTTCATACATGGACCGGGATTGGTCCACATGAAGAATAGTTACTGTGTTGACTTCTGATACCAGAAACTCCATAGTTCTAGAAGTCTTTTTCGAGACATGAAAGTCCTTTTTTTTTATAGAAACTGTTCTAAACATGAGATGTTTGTTTTCGCAGTTAATGAATTAAAATAAAGAAAGATATTGTATTTCCTAAAATACTGCAATTAATACTTTGGTACAGTCCTTACAGTGCATTATGGTACAGTCCTTCACTAGAGGATCCTCTTCTATTTCTTCCAGAGTAACCGCATCTTTTTCGGTTAAACCAATAATTTCTCTATGCCCACAGAGCAGGGATAATAACACTATCTATCTTCACAGAACTTTGTGAAGATAAATTCATTGACTTTTTATAGCATTCAGATGCTGTAGTAAGCTAACCAAAATACTGAAGGAGAAATGTGTGACACTCTGGTGAATACTAAAAAAAGAGAGATCACACTTTGAATAACTAGTCAAATATTGAATAACTAATCATTCATTAAAAGAGGCAGAGACTGTACAAAAATAGATAGGCTCAAGTAAAGAAACAACATCATGATACATGCATAAAGGGGCTGAATTAACATTGCTTGAACTATATTAGTTTTAGCATTAGAAGAGTTTGATTTCATATGTATAGTCTCTTTTTATGACCTCCAGGATATTATTCTAAAGCTCTGTCTCTGTATGAAGAACATACATGACCCACTATAGTAGAGTAAATGTTTTGAAATCTTCCTTTTACTTATGTTCACAACATATTCCTTTGAGTCCGGAAAGGACTGTTTCTCTGATTTTACTTGTGTCAAGTTGCATATGAATATTCTATAAAGCACAAAAATTAGTCTGGCCTCCCATTTCCAGCTTTTATTTTATCCATCAGATCACACTTCATTCTCTGTCCCTATTTTAAAGGAGTGAAATGAAGTAATGTGTAAAAGAAAATAAAGAGTTGAAAGGTAAAGTACCAATACTAAGTAAGGAACAGCCATATGGGATTGTAAAGCATTGCCTACGCATTACATACGAAGTGATGTAATGCATTGTGTTCTAGTCCATGTTCATGTATGCATGTAGTGTATATAACAGCAAAGAAAAAGGGAAAGTGAGCGGTAGGCTTATTTATCTGTATGCCTGTGCCTTATGCTTAAACACAAAAGATGGTGAAGTGTATCATTAAGTATGTTTGAAGTGATGCAGCTGGAAGCAGAGTAGTTCTCTTTCTAATAATATATCTGTATTCCTACAGTTATCATCTTCAGCCTACCCCTACTGCCATGCAGCAGCTACAGCAGCTCTTTGGAGTTTTCATTAATGCAGGATTGAGCAAACTTATTTCCTATAAATTCTACTGTTCTTTATTTTATGAATATATAATGCAACCTCTTTTGTATCCTGCCACAATTCTCCATAAAGGGAATGTAAATGGTTGCAGTGTGAAAGCAAGCATCATCTTTTAGTTCAGTTACCAATAGATTATTTAGATCTCAACATTCCTTAATCACATTCAGATTACAATAAAGTGGAGTAATAAACAGGACTTTCAAATATTTTGGCAGGACACATGCTCTCCCATCTATTATACCTTCCAGAGTGCTCCTGTGTGGCTGTGCCCTATGCTGTGCTGTTAACCACACCAAAGCAGAGGTTACGCTACCTCTAGAAACATACTCAGACTCATGAGGCGGCTCAGGGCCCCCCAGCCTGTGCTGTGCCATCACCCCACCACCAGTGACACTGCCATCATTACCGCTCATTGTTCTTGATATGAGATTCAACAAGGCCAAGTGCCG
>NW_009207012.1:487-7241 GCF_000690835.1 Fulmarus glacialis | reverse complement strand
CCCAGCCAAAACCAGGACACATACATAACACATACCTGTATTCCCCTATAACTATGTTTCTGGTTCCAATACCTCAAACATTTTCTTCACTTCTGCATGGGATACTGCTCCCTACAAGATATTTAAGCATTGTTGTCCTTATATAAAACATGAGTATCTTCTTTCTACTTGCAAAACCCGAAGAACAAAAACACACTTTCTTCCTTGCTCTAAGACATTATTCCTTACTAACCTCGAAATCATGACTGTAGTCCCCCTCATACCTCTGCTAGAGAGGTAAGGAGTAAGTAACTTTGTTTGCAAAATCCAGATTTGGGTAAACTCAATATAAGACTCCAAAGTATACTAGTAATTTATTCTTCACATGGTTTTACCATGGTATTGCTACTGTTGCAAATCTGTGCTTCTTCAGACTTACTGAGATGCAGCTTATGAGTTTTGAACTCTGTACATAGTGAAAGATCAGCTGAGGAAAAGGTGTTGAAATCTCCACATAGAAAAGTCAATATATCATTAAAATCTAAACACACACTATATAACAATATACTTTTTTAAAAGGTTATGCTTCTTTTCCTTACCATCTTGCTCTCACAATTTTGTGAAATATACACAGGAATCATTACTTTCATACTTAGTTTCCTCTAACAGCACATACTGGGAGTTGCAACAAAAAATCCTCCTATATATATATATATTGCATTTTGTTTGATATATTCAGATCTTTAGGCTCATTGTTACAGAACTAGAGTAGCATTGGGCTCCTCCAATGACAACCCAACTGAACTCCAATTGCCTGGAAAGGCTACTGCATGAGATCAATTCCTATGGCAGAGACCAGCTATAAAGGACAAGTTCTGTATCAGCAGAATGCATAGCCAGGCACGGACATGTCTGCAACACAGATGAAACTGTTGTTCAGGCAAGGCACAACAGGAGATCATCAGGTTAAAAGCAGCTCCCAAAGGTGGGACAGGGTGAACCTCACTGGGGCCTCTAGGTTTCTTCACAACAACTCTCCTTAAGTTCACCAGATGTGCTCTATCCAACTTGGCCCTGAGCCTAGGCAACCAAACCCCCAATATGGGAGTGAGGAGAGCATGCCCTCAGGTCCCTTACAGCAGAAACCCATAGTGAGTAACATGTAAAAATACAAAAATTAACTCTCATCACTTTCCCTTGTGGGACTATATCTCATTTTGCTCTACAGTCAGTCTTGTGTCTGGAACCTGTTGCCTAAGCTAGAGAGATGGCCATCTCATCCTTTTTCTGCTAGAGAACATCAGCAGATGCTAAGCCTGCCAACTGAGTGCGACATTGGCATGTGGTACTGTCAATATTTTAAATGTCACCTGGCCATTTGCTCATAATGTTGCCAAGTAAATATGATTTTGCCATTACTAGTAAAATGACATGGCATGGACTCTGGACTTGTTCAGACTTGTTTGGCCTTAGCTTGTTTTAGCTGTGATAGCAATTGCCTAGCAGTCAGGTGACTGTTGTTTAAATTTGTTTTAGCATTAGTTTAGCTTTGTGCAGTTGTGTGATGTAACATCTGATGTTAATTAAGAAATAGTAATTAATAAGTAGTAATAAAAAATATTTATTCTGTGTGGAATAACCTATTTATGACCCTAGAATAAAAATGTGATGTAGAAGACTACAGATAAAGAATGATACTAGAAATTGTGAAAACATATCATAGTGATTAATTAGCGGTCACTAAACAGGTGCAACCCTGTGAGTCAGGTGAATCTGCTGTTAAGGCTAACAAAGAGAAAAGAAGTACAAATGTATTGTGGAGTTGGTAACCAATGAAGAAAGAGCAACAGAGCAGGTTATGTTAGAAAATATTCAAAACCAACTTAAAGCAGATTCAAATCTCAGGATGAAGAAGCTTTCCACTATGAACATCATATTCTTCCTAGGGGAAAAGATAAGGATGATTTGTTGAAACTCCCCCGCACTCTTTTTGAACAAGTCTTTTTGAGGAAGACTGGCTAGCACCATCATCCTAGGACTAGAGAAACATTGGGAGGGTGAGCACAATACCCGAGAAAAGGTAGAGAACAAATAAATATTATTAGACAATAACAGTTTTAACTGCATGATCAAGGAGAATTTTCTGTACTGATTAGGTAATTTGGACTATGAGTGTTAGTATTACTGTAACCGGACTAAGTTAATAAGAACTGTTTGCTGTATTTTGACTACACCATTAAAACATTAATTGTAGTAACAATAAATTCTTGGCTCTGCATACAGGGTGTGTTCCCCTGCGCTCATAACAAGATTTTGAGAGTAACAGTAACCATGTGCGGCGTGTTGACCATATGGCAAGTGACCTCCTTGTAATACTGTTGGGAATCCTCCCGACAACAAAACTTTGAGACAACACAAGGTCCCTACAAGTAGCTGATCTCTTCCAGCTTTTGTGTGCTGATACCTGAGACAGAAAAGTAAATAATGAGAAGGCTTTTGCAACTCTCCAGATTGTTTTCTTACAACACTGTGCTGAAATTGGGACATGTATATTGTGGAAAGTAGGGTGAAAGTATGCCATTTGCTGGTGTGAAGGACGGCATTGAGTGGAGAAAAGTAAGTCTGCTATTAGAAGACTATTTCCAGCAGGAGAAACAAAATTATCCATACTGTCTGTTGGGTGTAGATATGGGTGTGTACAGCTGGTTAGCTTCCCTGCCAAGTAACCAGCTAGATTCCTTCCTGACAGACCCCAGGAGCACACACACACCCTTGCAGATATGATCAAGAGACTAGAGCACTGGAACAAAGCAGTGAAATAATTTCACAATATGGATGCACAGTCTGTGATTCTTCCATAAAATGCTGACAGTTACTTAAGTTCAAGCTAATAATATATTAAAACTCATAGCAAGAGGAGCTTCTATTCAAATATTCTGAAATTCTGAATTACTAATTTTCTCATTCAAAATGAAGTGTTCTAAAGGTAATGTCACTAGCACAGGTTTTTTGATCCAGGATGGAATTTCTGTTATTGTAAAAACCCCAAACAACACCTCTCCTAATCACCTAATCGCCATGATTCCTTTGCTGTTAATGAATAAGCAAGACCTGAGACTGTGAAATGCAGCTTTATTTTCCTGTTAGGAAAAAAATCACTGGATTTCACTGGATTAGCTCTTCTTCTGCCCTCTGTAGATTCTTTTAAGGAGGCACCTGTATTTCACCTCTCAACAGCACATAGTCTGCAGGGCCTGACAACTAATAACTTGTAGGAAGGTTGAACATCTGTGAGTCCTTACCTCACAGATGTTCTTTTAGCTACATGAAAGAAATCCCTTGTCACCTCTCTCCATGCAATTCCAATTCTCAACTAATTATGAGTTCGTGTATAGTGATGATCACCTCCATGTGTTACTGAAGGAATTATGAATAAAAATTTGATGCAAATGAAACTCTGTTGTGTCTCTCCACCAGGAGATGGAAGCAGAGAGTATTTTTTTCCATTGGGACACACGTACTTTTTGGGTTCTCAGTGAATATTTTCTGCAGAATTATACACATATAACTATTCTTTGTGTTCATATAGGAATGGGAGCAGAGACCTTCTTAGTCTAGAACAGTAACTTCAAACATTTCCAGTTTTTCAACTAATTCAGTATTATAGCAGAAGAAGGGATTCTGCCCTGTAAGTTTAAGAGTCTTGACAAGAGACTTGTTTTTTCTGAGTTACTTTCCCAAATTCCTAAGGGTAGGAAGTCTTCTTAATACTTCAGGCTACATTTATTTTTATTTCCATGGAAAACCAGTTCTTGGACTAATATTTGTATTACTTTAAGAATTGCTGAGTTCCAAAAAAAAAGAAAAAATTCTTCTTTCCCACCCCAACTTCATTGTGAGCTATTGATACCATTACTAAATATTAATTGAGAACATTTCAATTAATTCCTTAATAATAAGATAAAATTCACCCAGAAAGATTAATCAAATAAGAGGAGGAGTAAGAGAAGTAAGAGGAAAATGTTAGAATTCTGTTTGCTTTTTTTTTCCCCTCAGAAATCGTACAATGTCACTGTAATAATGTATAATAAAAATATGTGACATCTTAATTTATGAAATTCCTGTCTCTTTTTCTTAAAGTCTGAAGTTTTTCAGCCTGGGAATCTAATGCCACATCCTGTAGAGACCTTCACAGATAAAATACAGTGGCTGGGCAGTGAAGCAACAAACTCATGCCTAAATGTAATGACCAGCCAGCAAAGGCAACTTGTATATTCCATTAGAAATGCAAGTAGAAGAATGAATCTTGTATTTAACTTTAGTGTTAATATTTTTATCTACTGTATCTAATTTAGGATGGCGTAGAATATAAAGTGTAACCAATAATTGTGATAACTATCATTGATTTGGCATGGAAGCATTTTTAAAATCCATTTCTCAGAGAGAAGTAAAAGTAATTGAGTACTGTACAGTCCACAGCTAAACTGGAGGACATTTTTAGTTAAGTGGCATGTCGAGCCCTTTGACCCATTTCTATCCAAGGTTGAAACTGGAAAAAATTTCTAGTGAATAAAATTCATTCCAATTGCAGAAGGAAGGATGGCAGGAATGTATGAAGGAATCATTTACTAAAAAGAAAGAAATAAATGTTTACTTCAAAAAGTAATCGAATTTTAGTTATGCTATCATTATTAACACTCAAAAAGTTCTTTGAAGGTGAGAAAAGAATTGTAAAAAAAAAAATTAATTTGTTACATTTGAACTATACATGCAGAACAACCATTAGGCTGAAACATGCTGTCTAAGAGGAGATAAGTCAAACACTAGCAGTATTAAAGTGTAAGAAGGGTATGTGGAAGGTGAGATCATCTGCTCCTTTAAGGGTGTCTGGTCAACGACCTTTACAGTGCAAAAGGAGATAATAAGAAAAGGGAAAAGCCATAAACAAGATCATACAGAGACACAAACTTGACCAGGCAATAATGAGAATCAAACATGGTCAGAAACACCAGCTAGTAGGAGTAGGTGGAACATAGAAATATTTATTTCAGTAAGATTATCTGATTGAGGACCTTGTCAAATGGGATACGAAGGAAAAGGGGGAAGCCATAAACAAAATATACAGAGATACAAACCTGACAAACAATACGAAGGCAAAGACAAGAAACACACCTGGTCAGTTGCACTAATTAATGGGCTATCACAGAACTGCAGGCAAACCAGGACTTTGCAAATGGTAAGGATGCAAACCTGAGGGACCAGGATGTTTGAGGGGATCAGTGGGACTTTGATGAGGGAACACGCAGGGGAAGCAAATGAGGGAGGAATGGAGGGGGGAACACACGAAAAGGGGTATATAAGGGTCCAGTTACGTGTAAAATGGACCTGGTCGGTACACTTGTGTGGCTGAGCCCTGTGTCTGATCACCACAGTCTATCCTATCTTCTGGTATCTTCTTCTTAAACCTTTTCTTAACGATCTCTCTGCATAATCTCACTATCTGTCACATGTGTGTGTGTGCTGCAGGGACTAAGTGCCAGCTACTGGTGAGACCTCTGTCTGTGTGAGTGAAAATTGGGGCCAGCTGCTGGAGTCAGACCAGGGGTGTGGGTGCGCCTGGCCTGTGGTGTCAGCTTTGGGAGTAAGTGCGGTCTCAACATCAGCTACTGGAGCGAGTGGAGGTCTCTAACCTCCAGCCATGGGGAATGGTGTGTGTCCCAAGAAACAGCTACCTGGGGGACTGGTGTGATTGAGGAGCTTAGTGCTGGCAGATGGAACAGGACCTCAGGACACAGCCAATGTGCCATGTTCCGGCTGCTGGGGCTCCGAGCATCTTTATTTTCCCCAGTCCTGGTGTGCTTGGGGTGTGCATGTGCATTTGCTGGCAAACCTCAAGCTGGACCAGCAAGCAAGTATGGGGACCTCAGGTTGGGGCAGAGGTATCACGTGGGTGGAGGGTCCATGCTGGTATCCCCATGACTGTGGGGTGCCTGTGAGATGAGTGTGCAAGTGCTGCATGTGTGCAACAAGCACCGAGCTGGACCAGTGGGTGAGTGGGGGACCCATGGGGTGGGTAAGGGGGTCAGGATGCAGGCAGGGGTGCCAGGCGGAACAAGAGGGGCTGTTCCAGTGCTCAGGGGATCCACGAATGTGTGTGTGCTTATGAACCTGGAGAGTGTCATGTTTGTGCCTGCACTAGTGACCTCCTGTCTCTGCCAGCCCAAGAGTAGGAGGGGACTGGACTGTCTGTGCTTTCATTTTATGTCAGCCCTCCATGTAGGGGCTGTGGAGGGCAGCGCCGTGTCTGTGGCAGCCTGTGTGACCGGCTGTGTCAGTGTCCCGCATGTGTGTGTCTGCGTGTGTCTGTCTCTCGGATATGTGCTCAGCTTCACTATTGGTTGAACCTTCAAACAGGAAAGTGGCAGCTGGGTCCCTCAGCCTGGGCAGAGATCAGATGGTCCCTGGGGGAAAGGGGCTGGGGTCCAGTGGCTGGCAGGAGGGAGTCCTGGGATGGTGCTACCGGAGGCAGCCTTGCTCCTAACATCCCTTAACATAAAGTATTAGAGCTACTATAAATTGGTCTTATAATATTATTTTCTTTTTTTAAGAACTCGTTCATCTGAATGGGAAAAAATACCTTAGACATTTGTTAGCAAACTTTTTCATCGTGTCTCTTGTTGCTTCTAGTGGGATTTAAGCCACCATAATGCTTTGATACTCTGTATGAGACCTGCATATATCACTTACTTCACCAATTTATTTGCATGGATTTTTC
>NW_009207012.1:0-451 GCF_000690835.1 Fulmarus glacialis | reverse complement strand
TCCCAGTTCTACTACCCATGCATAAAGTGGCACAATGAATCAAGATTAGCTGGAGGACTGTTCTCAGGAATGTTATTATTATGTCTCTACATTTTGTATAAGATAGAGATAAGACTAAGTTATTTTAGATATAACCATCTATTTAATAAATGTGTATCTATCTTCACAATTTAATAAATAAATAATCAGATAAATAGAGGTAACTCTTACAGATAACCACTTTAAAAATTACTCCTACAAACTAATTTTGAAGTATCTCTGCTAATTCATGATTTCATTCAATGGCTGGCTAGTTTTCATTATTCATCATTTAGTCCTGCTACTGTCCAATTCATTACTTAAATCACCTGATATTAATTTAATTCTCTCAAAATCTGAAAATATGCTGTTCACAAGTGGTTCACAAACACTATGCTGTATCATCATATTATAGAATCATAGAATCATAGAA
>NW_009207011.1:0-5720 GCF_000690835.1 Fulmarus glacialis | reverse complement strand
AAGAAGAAACTACTGGCTACTTTCCAAAGGACATTGCTGTAAATGAAAAAAGCACTACCAGGCTGGCATTTAGGCAGAGCTATCCTATTTCTGCATCCCAGAATGGGAGAGCAAGCATCAAAGAGATAAAATGTCTGGTGGAGCCCTCAACACTTTAGTAATGTGCTTCCAGCTTGGCCTGAAATAAAGGATCATACTCAACCATCCATTCAAGTCTTGTCCTTCTTGCTTACTCTATCCACAGTCATTATTACTCTCTCTTTTTGTTAGCAATATGAAAGTCACTAATTGCTGATCAGAGATTCATTAACCAAACTTATACAAAACAGACAGGACTATCAGTACCTGCCTTCTTGGCTGAATAGCAAAAGCTCTGAAGCTTTTTCCAAGTCCTGGAACAATCATGTCTGGTTATTTTTTAACAGCTATTTTCTACGGCCCTACTTTTCAACCATTTCATCCTCCACTGCAGAAAACCTCTGACTTGTCATGGCAATGCTGGTGGTAAGTAAATCATCTTGGTGTCCTAGGAAGCAGAGATGTACTCTCAAGAGCAAGTGTTCATTTAAGAACCGGGTTAAATCCTGAATTTGTGACTACAGAAATCCTTCAGGAAAAAATGTCTCTCTCTCACATTCAGATCCAAGGCCTGCCCTGACTAATCAAGTAGAAGATGCAATGATGCTAACACATGTGCTGTCCTGCCACCCAGGATGAGGTTCCTCACTATAGCCTTTTCTGGGTGGTACATCCTTCTCCTATGCTGTCAGATTAAACTAGCTCTTGCAACTGGTCACTGTAAGGTGAGAAGCCAGACACACCGTTAAACAATAACTCCTTGAGTAATGTGAAATTTCTCCCTATGTTTAAAGCACAAGGTGGGCTGAGCAGATCCGGATTTGCAGATCCAGCCTAAAATACCAGAAAACTCATAGGCAGGGATGATGCAGGTTGATTAGTCTGCAAAGCTGAACTGTCAGTTCATATTAAGCAAATTTTCCAAGGAGTGAAAATCGATTACGTATTAATGAAACACTCATCAGGGCAATGACAAACCCAGACTATATTTTTTTAACATCATTAAAGAGACATTCCTGCAGTCTTTCTGCTCCCCATGCTAGCTGTCACCATAAGACAATCAGACTACATGGCTGAGCAATCATAGAACGCTCCTGCTAAGTTTACTTCATCTTCCTGAGCAGAGACATTATCATTCCCACTTCCTCTGGAGCAGAGGTTAACACATAATCTGAAAAGAGGAGAAGAACACAGCTGCGTCTAGGATTCTAAGGGGAAGAGGGAGATTTATTATAACAGCTAAGCTTGTCATTTCTGTAAAACCGTTTAATAATTTTCTGCTAGCTTTTTATTCTTGTTTTGAATATTAGTAATCTCCATAGTAAGCCACCACTTGGCACAGGGAGCAGAGAAGCACAGAATGGAAACAAAACCAAAGGAAGCAAGGTGACTTCTAGCCTGCCCTGCAGCAGACATCCATTTACACACACTAGGGATGCCAGTTCAGGAGCTATTTGCCAATACATTTTATAATCTGTCTTCTGAGAGACACTAAACTGAGTGTTTATTTTATATTCCATGGATGGTTTAATGCATGTTTAAGAGCCAGTAACTACCTTAAAAACCTTTGCTAGCAAAAAAGTAAAATGTGCTTGATTATTGACTGTGTTTGGGGGGTGTCTCTTTGTTTCTCTTTGACAACTTGCTGAACAGCTGCTTACATGTCAGTGGGTGCAAGACCACAAGTCAAGTGTAACAAGAAATGCCTCACTGTCCAAATTCAGATGCTTTCTCAACACCGCATAAGTGACCTGTTGCTGACAGTGAGGTTGACCCTAAGTGAGAAGACCAGCCAGTCTGGTTTTGCACACTGTAAATGCAAAGAAGTGTATGCAACATCAGTTAAGAAACTACAACCAAATCTTGCTTCTTCTTCGGTGTGTTCAGCCACAGAGGCACACAGCAGCACAGGGTGCTCTCCACTGCTCACACAAGGCTTTTCCTTGAAACACAAAGCAAAGACACAGAAATCTGGAAGCAACACCTCCAACAGCCTACCTGATAACCATGTTTAAAATAACAATCTCAAAATTGTTGGCCACTTTCTCACACCACCCAGGACCGTGCACGGGAATGACACCAGGCTAACAGGGTGCTGTTCCCTGTCCTATCAACAACTTTCTGCATGTCCGTGCACATGCCACACAGGTCAGTGTTTTTAAAGAATATTCTACTTCTGAGTGTCCTGTTTGCCATACTCAAGACCTCATTTTCAGGCGGTCTGAGAATCTAATTTTTTCATTTCCTTCAGTCTGATGCAGGGACATTGGTTTATGCCTTTCCATAATTCTACATCTACCCACAATGCTGCGGAGCTCAATTGTGCATAACGTATTTCAGACTTAAAAGGAAGGATGTTGTTGAAGTACAGAGCATACATAAGTATTATTATTTACAAAGCTGCATTGGGAACACAAACATCCAGATATATCTAATTATTTTAACAGACTTTGAACACTGAAACATTTCTTGTTAATGTACACAAACATACAGGAGCCTAAAGATGCTTGTAAATAAGGCTCAGGTCAAGTCAAATAATTCATCTGGAAGGCCACAGCCTTTATCTCTGATGGCCAACTGCCTTTTGACATATTTTCACCCAGGAATATGGGAGATTTCTTTCAAAGAAAAAGAAAAAGACATCAGGTGGCTGGAGATTGAAGTGGAGGCTGAAGTCACCCAGATAAAGAAAAAAAGAAGCAGACAGAAATAAAGCAAAAAGAAATAAAGCAAGAAACTGATGTCAGAGGAGAAGGCAGATACAAGACAGGCACAGAAGAAGGGCAGGCAACCACCACTTGTGGGGGAAAAGAAGAAGAAAAAAAGAAGAACTGATCACAAAGCACTTGAAGAACACACAGCCTTGAAAGCGGAGGAAGGGTTGGAAGTGACACGCAGTAAAAGGGAAGGACCTGGTGGTGTTCAGCCTCAGCTTTGAGAACAATCTCAGGAAGAAAATTTCCAAAGGGAAAGCAATCAGCAATGAAAAACCTAGGAGGCAGAACAGAACAAAGCGATATATAGGAAATAAAGGAATGAAAAGCACAGGGACACGTGAAAAGAGCATAGTGCTAGAGGAGAATTAGCAATGAAAGGGACAAGGACGGAAAGCCTACGGAAACAATGCTCAGCAGAAAAACCAGCCTCACCGGCAAGTAGCAGGCTTGTTTCCTGCCTCACTACAAACACTGGCAGAGAGCAGGAACATGTATGAGGGAGAAGTGCATGAGCTTACTCACTTATTCTCAAAGTTGATTTTCATGTCGAGAACTGGGATCTAGACCTTGACTCACCAATTTATTTTACAGTGGCCATCAGGGCTCAGTAAACACCAATCATCAGGCCCTGATCAGGCAGTGAGTAGTGCAGAGGCACAGCCGTCCATTCCCCAGACTCCCAAAGCCACTGAGATATGGGCTATATTTTGAGTCAGGGAAAATGAGGCAAAAGCCTCTGGATTCCAGAGCCACACAATTCTTCCACTAGAATATTCTAGTAGAAAAAGGGACATGAAACAGCAATCAGATTTAACAAGCTCAAGGCAAATATAGGAAAGGCAATACAAGACAAGTTAAAATCATTGTCTTTTAAGTTATTGTAATGAAAGTTACGTGAAAAGCCAAAAATCCTAAGAGTTGAAAAAGTTTATGATGTTTCAAGAGCTTTAAAATAAAATGAATATCTTTACAGCACATTAATGAAGTTTTTCAAATAACATGTGAATCAAAGCCTCTCTGTTTCAGAATATTTGAGATAATGGCTACTGAAAATGATTGAAAATATTTATGTGGAAATTCTAAAAATAAAAGGAACTGAAATTCAGAGCAAGCATTTCATCCCAGGGTTTTACAATCTCAGCATAAACATCTTCATTATCTAGGACTGGATGTGGTTTTTGGTTCTGAATTCGTGCCCTTTGCAAACTTTATAAAGCTCTTTGTAACTTGATAATTACTAGTAGAAGATTAGGAATGTCACAGTGATCCTCTCTCTTACTCTTGCCCACTCTGAAGCCCACAAGCCCTCTTACCACGTGTGCAGAAACACCCAGATGGCTCCCGGAGACCTCAGGGGACATACGTAACCGTTTCAGTACTTCTGGATTTCAGGCTCCAATGCTCGGTTGCAGGAGCAGGGAGATGTGATCAGGCTCTGCAAAGTCAGCTCATGCTTAGTGGGGTTTATTAGCTCAGGCTTCATAAGTCGCATAGTCTGTACAGGGTCTATACAGCTGTGGCGTGGATAAACCACAGGCAAGATGAAACACTCTTGGGTAACTAGAAGGGGATCAGATGATCAGTAAGGGTTGCTGTTCGCTCATGGAAAGAGCTCCTGCTGTCCAGATCCCCTGACAGACTACTGGGGATTGCCCAGGGATCTCAGCTACCACCTCACAGCTCTGGACTGTCACGTTGGTCCCTCTTTTTTTCCTTCCACTTTCCTTAATCAGTTATGGCTTTCTGGCACGTGTCCTGGACTGAGGAAGCAGGCTGCTTGTTCTCAGTCACCTCTGGGCCACCTGTGCTAACCCTCTTCCCCCCACTCCAAAGATCAAATACGTTGGGATTGACCTAAACCTGTTATGAAAAGGGTTTTATCAGCCAGGTCATCTTCTGCTTTTAAATCAAACACTTTGATAGTCCAGTAATAGATTAGATCCAGGATTGAATCTGACTGAGCCCTTCATCCTGCAAGGGGATGGACGCAGACATGCCCACGCAGAGCCCCAAGGCAGGCAGTGAGGCAGTGTCGCACAGACACATCCACCCACACCACTGCTCCCAGAGTAGGGTTAGGGCCACAAAGGTTAGCAGATGAACTTTGTTGCCTGAACTGAGAGAAGACCAAATAGTAAAACAAACGGAAAGTGACAAGAGTTACAGCTAGGTATAATTGAAAGAATTTTTAAAAACTTTTTAAAAACAGGGATTTCAACCTGTCTGCTCAGTGCCCCTGAAAGATTCTCTGGCAGACTGGGGACACCTCAAGTGCATTAAAACCTGCCCTGGAATGGAAGTGTCATATGCTGTAACAGTGATGAAATGGCATGACAATGATGCCTGAGGACTTTGTGGTCTCACAGTACAGTGACACAGTGTGGAGTGCTGCTGCTTTGGGACATGCTGTTTTGCCTGAATAGGGTGCATAGAAATGCTACAGAACACGCAGGGTGTCACTGGCAGGGTGATGACATACCTCAGTGCAGGGACAGAGTGATGCAACATGTTGTAACCACGCAGTAAGCAGTGCCAAGAGGGGCTGTGCCAAGCCCCGGTGTCTCACCCAGCCCTGCGGGGTTACAGCTCTGCGGGGGAAGAAACGAGCTGGGCTATGCATGGTGATGTAACGTGTGGTGGCTCTGGGAATGCTGACGTCATCGAGGGCCTGGTGGCAGACCAGTGACAATGTGGTACCCGCTCAGAGCAGGACGTGAGGGTGGCAGAGCCAGAGCGGGGCTGCAGAGCGACGTTCCCTCGTGTGAACCGCCATCTCCCGCTGCACGAGGCACTGCAGTGACGCCATTCGGGGGGGTTGACGTCACGGCGCCGGTGGTGACGTCACCACGGCGCTGTCACACGGGAGCGCGGCGCCGCCCTGCTACGATGCTCGCTCGGGACAGGCCCTTACCTGTCGGTGCCTGT
>NW_009207010.1:0-4524 GCF_000690835.1 Fulmarus glacialis | reverse complement strand
GCTCCCGCGGACCCCCCCGCCGCCCTCCGCGCTTAGGCTGCCCCTTAACCCTTCCCGGGACCGCTCGACCGGGGTCAGCCCGCGCCTTCACTCCTAATCCGCTAATGCGATGTGGTTCCGTGTTCCCTTTTCATCTCCCGCCGGCGGCCCCGGCCTGTTCATCCGACCGCTCACCGCCTCTGGCACCCGCACCGCCGCCTCGCCCCCACCAGCACCGGGCTCGGAGTATTTGCGGTTGGTTTATACCATCATCTACTGATTTTCTCTTTTCCAAGTGATGTAAAGTGGGGATGCTAGGGAAATGCCTTTTTTAGGCGTTTAAGTCTTAGCTGCTGAATCTCACTTTTTATTTAACAAAAAGCACACGAAATTATTTAAATAAAAATCTCATTATCATACTGTCCTGTTTTCTTTAAGTTTCCTCTTAAAGATGGCAATTTTTTTTTGCTGGCTATACTATTTTAGATCTCTGAGTCAAAACACCCTTCAACAATTCACCACTTAACTGTTTTGCCTTGAGCATTTTACTCCCTTTGAGAGATCTGAGGATAAAACATCTGGACGCCCAAGTCCCTGCATTCGCAGCATGTCCTGCTGAGAGGAAGTCCGTGCTTGTCCTGGTTTTGTTTCTCAAACTGGGATGAACTTCCTGGGCTCTACTCCCTGGCTCTTCTTGAAAGCAACATAGTGTGGATTTCACTTCCCTCTGGGCAGGACTTAGCTGCTGCTGAACAAGGCTAAGTTCAGCTTTTCGATAGCATGGATTTCCTTACTTGGGATCCCTTCGCTACAATCCGTCACACATGTTTAGTTCTTACTTTTAGTTCTGGTGGGAGAATCTAGATGTGACATAAGCATCTATTCAAACAACCTGTTTACTAGTATTCAGGGGTCTTTTCTCCCAGGTATGTTCATACTATGATGCACTTATTTTTCCAAGGTCTCTGATTTAATGAAAGATGTTTAAAAAACCACAGCATTGTATATTCTAGCAAGTCCCCCTTGAAGTTATTTTGGACTTAGAATTTCTGAGTATTCTTCTGATAATGTCAAACCACTATATTCTGTTGTTTCAATACACATTTATTTAAGACGTTTCATACTACTATTACAAACTCTAATGCTGTAATCCTCACTAAGGCAAAATAATATTTAAAAATAGAAAAAGGTCTCTAGAAACAATGTTTAGAAAAACATTCACTTAAAAGCAGCCATAGGACATCTATTTACAGCCTTGCTAAAACTATGTCATTTAACGATTAAAGCTTAGGACTTGCCATAAGGTGGGCAAGCACTATTTGCAGCTTTACCATAGGTCTGCTGGGTGATCTTTGCCAAGTCTTTTAACCTCATTAAATAAGGGTCACCTTTGTCACTTTTGAAATTAATCCATGATTAGCAGAGCATGTTGTGCATTATATAGGACATGAAACACCACAGAAGTATGCTTCTTTGTTATTTTTAATGTATAAATGAGCAGCTTTTCTGCTGGTTGAAAATTCTACGAAAATTACTAAATTACATTGAAAATTACATGTTTCCCTAAAATGCAAAGAAGTAGACAGTCTAGACAAATAATTTCCTAAAAACGGACTCATCACGGGAAGAGAAAGTAAAGACCTTCAAAGTCTTCAGTGCGTGAACTAAGCGTAATTACTGAGCTCAAACCATTTACACATTACTTAAAACCAGTAGAGATCTTTAAAACAGGCCTGAGGCAAAAGACTGACTGTGAACGTCTCCAAATTTCATGCGAATTTAAACATAGCTCCTAGCTTTGTAGTTTTGGCCCCAGCTTTATAATGATCTCAGCTAACAGCCTATATCTGTACCACTCAGAACATTTGGGGAGTTCTCACTAATCGGGACTCGCATTTTGTGCTGTGCACCTCTTGCTCCTTATAACCAGATTCGTAAGTCTGACGTGTTTTGTTGCTCGTGGCTATACTACTCTTCATTTAGCTAAGTATTGCTATCGTTCACCTGTTTTTAGCTTGATTTCTGTTGCGCTTTAAGATATAAAGCACCATAGAATTAAGCTTTTACAACAATTTCTTCCTCTGGGAAAAGTCCCAGTTAAGCTCTTCTCACCCCATACTGATTCAAGGGCTAATTTTCTTCCCTGGTAAATTGCAAATCAATTTACTTTCAAATAAAATGTTATTTCTAGGGATAGGGAATATAGTTTTTCTTATTATCGAGAAAACTAATTTCTTTTTCAGGCAGTTCTTTCCCCAAGAGTCTGAATTGCATTTTACTCTAGTAGTTACCACAGACAGCCACTGCTTTCAAGCTACAAAGACAATACTATCGGGCTTCTTTTGTGCTATTTCATATGCTTGATTAGTTTACTAAATTGACAGGTCATCAAAGTCTTCTAATCTCCTGGCAAGCAACGAGGATATAATTCCATAACTTGTTCTATTTTTAATCCATCCCTGAGCTTCTGATCTCACACTGTGAGGTGCACATCATAAAATGTGATCACAATGGTAAGACTGTCAATAAGATACATTTTTACACCACTTGAAACTTGGCTCCCAGTTAATTTTTCTAATGTTCATCTTTTAAAATACTTTATTTATCCATGTTAGAAAACACCTAGGTGACTAGAAATAAAACACGAGCACAAATGGCTCTCTTCTACCTGTTCTCGTCAGTCTGACTGCAACTCCAGTGGCAACAGCCTGCCTGTTCAGTGATGGACTCGCTCCAGCTGTGAAAGAAAACCACATCCATCAATTTTGCTAATAGAAACAGGATAAAAATAGTATATCCTCAGAGACCCTTTCCCTTAAAGGCTGTCAGCAGACACCTTGACCCATTTTTGCCATCTGTCAGAACGTACGTCTTCTGAGTAATGTATTTGTGCAATTTGCCAAGTATGATGACAATCTATAAAACTCTGTATAGAGAAAAGGATCTCTGCTACAATTCAAGATGATTGATATTTTTGGCCTCACAATAATCTGCAGTTGTTTACAGCTGTCCTCACATTATGCAGTATTACGCACGAATAATGTGGTGAGGTTTAGGTTAAAAGTCCACTGCAATTAGATACGGCCTGCCAACCTTGAGAGCAGAACGGAGTCACCTCTCAACTTTGGCTGTTTGCAGTCTTCCTACAAGATTTATTCAGGCTCAGTAAAAAAAACACAAGTCAATAACCCCCACCCCAAAGGCTCTCAGTGTCTTCCTTAATACAGACAACAGGCAAATGGGAAACTATGTATGACCTAAAGGGAGAGAGAAATTCTGAAAGACAGCTTTCCTCAACACTCCTGCATCAAGTCAAGACTGTGATCCATGGCAGACAGCCCGCAAACACAGAGAAGTTGCATTTTTTTCTCAGTGGACAACAGCTAAAGAGAAATATGAAAAAAATAATCTTTTCATAGGGATCATTGCCAAAAATATAAATGAAAATTTCACTTGAGGAGATGTGAGTAGGAAAGTACCCATTGTGTCTTTTTTTAAATTATTTTTTAGCTAAAATGATGTAATTTTTTTTTTGTCATAATTACAAGGCAAACAGCTTTTCTTTCCTTTTGCCGTGTTTATAAATAAACTTGTACTTTAACTGCCTGTGCCCTGGCCACACTATGTTAAATATTAGTTCAGGAGGATGATGTCTAAACAGAACTCACAGGAAAATCCAATATACGGAGCTGAAGTCTCTTCTTCTTTGTATTCCTGTGCAGACCCACTAGCCTAGTACATAAAAAGACAACACAGCATATGCATTTAAAGCACAGTTACTGTCTTACAATCAGTCCAAATGAGAGAAAACAATACAGTGCAAACCTCTACTGCTCTCCAGTGGAAATTAATGCAATCACCACAGTTAAAAGTTCCACCACTTCTCAAGCTTTTTTCATTTTTTAAAACACTCATTTTTTTGTTCCTGTACTGCTGCTGGACCACCGGGTTCCTTAGTTCCCCTGTGCATGAAATACATTTACCTAATGAAAAATAGTGATTTCCCCAAATATGAATTGTATGATATAAATGAGGGATGTGAAGCAACTCTAAAACTTTTCAATCTCAGTAGATGAATTCAAATTTACAGTAAATGTCTAGAATAGCTCACATTATTCCCATGACGAAACACGTAATCTGGAATGGAATTCAGTGTTCCAAATCCTAGGAAAACCAATGTCTTTCAGGAAGTGCAAGATGCTTTCTAAGTTGTGTTATTGCTAATAAAACAGGATTTCTGATATTAATTTATCTGGGAACCTTATTAGAAATAAAAGGTCTGTCTTGTCGCTGTCAGAGATTAGCCAACACAGCGCCCCAAGCACAGTTTGGGAACTGTGAAGTCCTAACATCCAGTTTTAGCTCTGTCGGTCACCCCTAAATGAATCACTTGATCTATTTATGCCTCTGTGGGTGCAATAAATAAGTAATAATGCTTTCATGTGAACTGTCAGATAGCGTTTCCTTAAATCTTCTATTCAAAGAGATGAAGTTTAACTGTGCAATCCCTTGGGCTCGTGGCCCGCCGCCCCGACCCCACGGGAG
>NW_009207009.1:0-7616 GCF_000690835.1 Fulmarus glacialis | reverse complement strand
TTATTTTAATTATATAAAATTATTATTTTTGTTAAAAAAATCCAAACAAACTGGAAAAGTACTCCCTAATTTGAAATCAGAATAGTGAATAAACTTGGAAATCAGCTGTGATAGGAATGTCTTTTTTTTTGTTTTTTTTTACAATAGCCATTTTCTCTGCACAGATAAGGAGGAAGGAATAGAAAGAGCAGGAACCCTAGTGGTTTCTTCCTTAATTTGTCGAACGTATTTAAGTAGTAGCTTACATTAGTGTAAATGGACAAATCATAATTGTTTAATCTTTTAGTAAATTGAGAAAGTTAATCTGGTCCTGTTAAGAGAAAACTGTTGGACATGAAAAATCAAAAGATCAAAGTACCATTACACATGATTCTTCCACCTAAAATAAACATAAACATGAAGATGTCTGAATTAGCAGCCCTGTGTGAATTCTTTCTTCTTCTCTGATGTAGCAAAGAAAGAGAAACCACGTAGTCCTGTAACACAGCACTGCCATTGTTAGTAACAGCCTGTAAGCTCTGCCCTGAATCTTCAAGGCCTCAGGACTGAGGCTTATCCATGCTGTTCTGTCTGAACTTTGTCTGACTTGCCTGTAGCTTTGTTTTACTTGATTTAGCTGTGATAGCAATTTCTTTAATTTACCAAATGTCTATGGCAAATTTACTTTACTTTTTTTTTATCTTACATGCTACAACCACAGTTTTATATAGAATACCTGCTTGTTACTACTATCTATCCAGAATAAGATTTTTACAACTCTAATACAATAATGTAGTGTAGAGAAATGCAGGTCTGGTATGATTGTAGAGGCCCTGAGAAATGGAGACACAGGATGCAATGCAGAGGAGTAAAAAAGAAATGGGATGAGAAAAAAGGGGACACAGGCTTGGCATTGGCGGTCCCACAACTACCAACAACTCTCCAGTGGTCAGTTAAAGAAATGCAGAGCCAGGGCTGGGCACACCTGGTTTTAGGGGTAACAAAGAGAACACGGAAATACTATCTGACATGTCAAATCCACCATATATAGTAAATTTGTAACATGGTGCTGCAAAACAATGAAGAAAGAGAACTGTATAAAAGCATGTTAAGAAAATGCCTTTCAGCAGTCTGCAACTACTAGTCTTAAGACCCAAGGGAGTAGAGGAAGGGTAAGCAGAATAGCAGAAAACAAGGATAGAAATGGAAAGTTGTGTATTACAATTTTAACTGTATTGTTATTGATATTGAGATTATTTCTGTATAGAAGTATTATAACTGTCTTATTTTTCTTTACTCCTGTAACAAATAGATTTGGACCAATGATTTTTGAAACATTTTAAATATATTAAGGATAAATAGATATAGGTATGCTTTCTCTTTGCCCATAAACAGAATCTTGAGCAAAACAAAAGGGAATCATTCCCTTAGTGAATTTTGTCCTTTTCAGACCCCTTCTCTGTTAGCAGTCCCTTTACAGAGGTTTCCAGTTGTTGCATTAGTGGGTCATGAGGAAGTAATTGCCCTGCTAAGGAATATTTTCCAATAATTTACATAGGCCTGTAGCACATACTTAAGAAGTTATAGACAGCACTGCTTTACTGAATGTGGGCTAATCCAAAGCATATATTCCATAATGTTTTCCAGATTAATATTCAATTTTTCTATGAGTACCCATATTCAGCTATTCTGTACAATGCTTGCATAGTGTCTATATGAAGTGTGCTATACCTAATTTATAACCAATTAATCTATAACAAACAGAAATTGTTCTCATGTTTAAACTCTGGGGTACATGCAAAAGCAACTGGGGAATCTTGACGGAAGTGTTTGTTTCAAGAGGCATTTGAAGTGTGAATACTGGCTGCCAAAGTAGTTGTAGAAGTCAACCGATGCAGAAAAGTCCCTCTACTCAGTCTCTGCAAATGCAAGAGCTCTGCTTTGCTCTGTTTAGACCGTTTCATATCAATCTGCATGTCTAACTGCAAGTGGTCAACTGAATCTGTGAAAAGCGTTCTAGTTTTCTCTTCATCCCTCATTACACAAAAATCTGCATAAAGCCTCTTACTAACTTCTCAGCCACTCCAATGGAAAGAAAAGTGTTCTGATCACCACTTTATGGTCCATGTCCAACATCAAACAAAAGAATTAACTGTCATTTGGACTCCCCATCGATTTGGTAGATACATCTAGTATTGTGCATGTTTTATAGTCACTGGTTTCATATTGAAGATCTGTTTTTTTCAGTCAAAACAGCAAAGAAGTATAAATAGAAATATGTCACGGACAGCTGAAACACTGTTGTTTTTTTTTTTCTTTCTTTTTAACAATTTTTTCTTGTCTATGTAATATGTATACATGTCTCACAAAATACATACATCACCAGTTACCTCCACAAGGACAGAGCAACTAAGTCAGTAGTCCAGAATTTGTATTTGTGTATACTATTTTAATCTATTATATGCAATCATTCCTTTATTAACTGAAGTTATCTCAATAAGCATTTATCTTTAAGAAATTCTATTTCTGCTTGTCCTTCAATTCAACATATGGCATGTCATTGTTCTTTAAACAAGGCTTGCTCAGGGTTGCTTAGCAAAGGGATCTTTGCTGTCACTGTCTTATTATAAGTAATTGTGTCTGTCTTTGCATGTAGATGTTGAAAGATGTAATTCCTCCTATTTTAAAATCGTTCCCTCTCTTTCTAATTGACAAGTGCCCTTATCCAAAAAAACCCTATTTTTTTTCATATTTAAAGGTACCATATGTAACTGTAAAGGTATACTGTAGGAATGGCAGATTTCTAGGGATTCAGTGTGAATGAATTAATCAACAAACAACACCTTCTACTAAACTGCTTGCATTTTTTAACTGTCAAATATAATTTGATGTTTTAAAAATTCCATCAACCTGCCAGCCCCTGTATTGATTGCATGTTCTGCTCTTTGCACGTGCCAGTTGCTATCTTCATTATGAATGATAATCAGATCAGATAAATGATTCAGTTGTTTGTTTTACCTCAATGGATAACTGCAACTTCTACATAGTGTGAGAAATTGGGGCTGACTCTTCAGAAAAAAAGAATGGAAGGTGATTCCAGGGTCAGGAGGACTGTATAGGCATACATATTATACAATCTGATTTATTTTTAATCTTAGATTTTATTAGCTGTAGTTTTTGTCTGACTCTTCAAAGCTTTTTTTTTTTTCCCCTCATTTTACATGAGTTACATGTGAAATTAATCTCTTCCACATACACCCAGGTAATATAAGTCCTTGTTTATAAAAATGTGGACTTGGTCTTCATTGCAGTGTTGTGACCCTCTCTACATGCATTTACATATTTCTTTGCAGGATTGACGTCGTACTCACTTCAGGCATTTGATGCCTTAATTTTGAAAAGACATCTCGAAATACGCTGTGGTCTCACGATATTGGGCATTGCTTGGCAATATTTCTGATATTCTCTGGGTGCATTTGTTGATCCTTTTTTTTCCTCTTGCTTTGACTTTGTTCACCTGTCACCCTAGTGACTGTCAGATAAACTGGAATAAATAACGTAACTGTGTATATGCAGTCCTAATTTTGAAGCTTTTCTTCAGGATTTACAGGATTAATGTCAGTTTTAGACCATTGCTTAGGGGGCAAGAGTATTTTTGTTTTCCTGTGATGTAAATAACTGATCCCTGATTAAAAAAAAAAAAAAAAAAGTCTCCTTTACTTAATTTTGATAGTTTTTTTTCAGCTGTCACTATTTGTTATGGACTTTTACATAAAGTAATTGGAGAGTGCATGTACATGAATCAAGAACAGTGTGATGGTGTGTTTTGCAGCAACACCTAAGCAAGCTAAAAATGAACAAAAGACCACCCCCCAAAAAAACCTCCAAAACATAGCATTTAACTGATCCTTTCCTATGTGCCTTGCCTTTTCCAACATCGTTCACAAAGGTATTGAAGAACAAACATGTAGGAACAGAAGAAACAAAGGTCTTGCCAAAAACACGTGATTGTGGCTAATGCAGATTTCTCTAACATGGACTTTCTTGCAATAGCTTTATTACTGTACCTGACAGTACCAGCATGGTGTCATTGTTGTACCTGGCCATTTTTGATAGCAGATAACTATGACAATCTGATAAAAAAAAAATTATGCTTTATCAAACTAGGAAAATGAATGTAATAGACTATTTTCCACCTAACTGGATTTTTGGCACCAAAAAATTATTTTTCAAATCAAAGTGAAACAAAATTTTAAGTCTTCATGTGGACGATTGGTGAATGCAGAATAAAAATTTAGTTTCTAAACTAATTCCATACTAAGCTGCTTCCTTTGCTTTTCCAGTTCTAACTAGGAAAAGAGAATAATCCACATGATGGTAATGGTGCTGGTGTGTATTATATTTGAAAACTGAAGTGCATTAAAACATGAAGTTTTTTTAAATGAAAGGCACAAATTGGTTTTCCTGGTTTTAGGATCAGACTAAAATATCTTTTGGATGTATGCTTTAAAATGACCACAAAACTCAGGTCAAGCTCTCAGTGAGAAACTTGATATTAACACACATTTTCTGACTGCTGTTAATAAATTATTCCTTCTCAGAAGTACTGAGTGCTTTTATAGAAGAAAATAAATTTTATTAAAGACAAATAACAGAGCATACATAGGAATGCCATCAAGATGAGTTCAGATAAATCAGTACCTACACCATTATTCTGATGTTTAACAGTTCTCTTATTTTCCAGGATATCCTGCTCCATGGTGACTGAAATAGAAAAACAAATATGTGGATGTAAATCTGTGTTCAGTGAAGTCTCCCAGGCTTCTAAACAAAGAGATGCCTCCCAGTAGCTTTCAACTGTTACATAGCTTTGCTGTTACAATACATCTCAGTGGTCAGTTTCAGGGTCATATGAAATGTCTGTGTTTTCTGGCTTCTAATGGAATAATTGTACTTTTCACTTCTGTAATGTTTTTTCTTGGTGTCAGCACTAACTCAACACAGTCACTTTAGTTCCAGTGACGGTGAGAAGAAATTAAATTCTGGCACAAGCTTATTCAGTTCTATCCTTCTATTGGAGACAGTTCAGTAAGAAGTAGGACTCAAACAGAAGTTCTTCTGCCAAAGATTTTCTCCTTTTCCATCATGCAAGTATCTCTTCCTGACCTCCATTAATTTTTGGTATGACTAAGGTTCAAGTAATGCTTCTTTTAGTTTTGTTTTGGTTTTTTTTAATTATTTTTACACATACAGATCAAGAGATTCAGATGTGTGCTGCACAAAAAAGCTTCAGCTCACTCTGCCTTTTCCTTATGCTCACTAAAGGAGAGATTGTCTCTGGTGCCACCTCCATGACTTTAGGAAAGCTGATGTGGACACTGCCTCCCACATTTTCCATATACAACTTCACCTCTGCTGGAGTCCTGTCAGCAAATGTACCTTAAAGCAGCATTTGGGCTGCTTTGTTTTGTAATGAAAGGATAATCAGGGCTTGAGCACTCAGTCTACATTCACCTTTGCTCTGGCTTGTGAATCCTGGAACTATTTGCTCCTGTGGGTGAACATTGAGATTATTGTCACTGCACTGAGTATATATTCATGTCACTATATGAACCTTTGCTGTTTTGAAAAATCAAAAGTTCTTTTCCTTTTCTTTAAGTAAAAAGATTAGTGTAATTACTCCTGTGATGGCTGTATGCTCATTTTCCTCTCCTCAAAGAAAATAAGGTATTTCAGGTCTAACAGGTTTAAGTTTGATAATGTGAAAATATATTTTTTTTTTTAAATTACATAAGCTGACATATAACTGAGGAGAAAAAACGTTACATAAACTCTAGGAAAAGGTTAGCTATATTTTACAGCCTAAAAGTTTAACCAATTGATTTTTAACCCTTAGAGAGAATAAAGTATAGATCTCAGTTAGAAATATCATATGCCATGCACACAGTTTATGTTTATAAATCGGAAGTATATACATTGATTTCAATGGCTCCTGATTTACAGTCATATAAAGAAGATCATAATCCAGATGTATGTTATTTTCTAATTCTGTTACAAGGGAAAAAAGAGCTGGGAGAGGCTTGCTTCAGAGCTTAGCTTGCACTAAATTGATTTATAGTATGATTACATTAACATGACTATGCAGACATTGGCATCATTTTTTTGACATAACTTACTTTCTTTAAGTTGCCTAAAGGAGCAGCTCTGTAAGTTTTATTTACAAGCACTGTAAGAGAAAACTTTTTTTTTTTGGAAGCCTTACCTTTAGATGTGTGCTTACTGACATTCATCCTTTCTATCTATTTTGTCTGTATATCTTCTGTGGTAGATGGTACATCAGATAATCTGTGACATATACTAAGTTTCTGTCTTTCTTTCGCTGGGATTACTCTGAGTTGGCAAATTCAAAATGGTTTCGCTAACAAGGATAATAAATTTTATGAATTATCTGGATTATCTATTTTTTCCTTTGCACACTTAAGGTATGTAACAGAGATTTCTAGATCAGCTTTAATTTCACTTATTTGCTGAACCTATTGTAAAATCATTTTCTGAAACTCCAAAATTATTTTCATATAAGACTGAGGAACACATTTTATTGTATGTATTTCTGATATTAATTTATTCTGCAGATATAATTTCACTGGGAGGAAAACTATAAATCTATAGATCAAGCAGAGTAAGCTGGTTTAGTTATGAGGAGGTGACAACTTCTAATCTTTCTGCACACTAATTTAAGTTTTGTATTATCTTATAGAGTGTTACACCATGTCTTCTGAAGAAGGCATGGATTCTATGAAATGATTAAAAATAAAAATGTATGGATTACAATTATATTGTGGAGTGATAGCTTCATTGGTATCAATTGAGGACTCCTGAAAGTTGCTTCCCCTAAAATCTCTGCTTAGAAATGGTAGTATTTGCTTTTTTGTGCCTTTGTTAATTCTCTTCAGGTTTTTCAGTGTTTGACGTTCTGAATAAACTTAGCCATGTTGCCTTTGTCTGTGGTGAGAAAAAGTGTTTGCAACCCAAGCAAATGTATTTATATGTTTGAACCCAATTTAACTTAAGCCATTCTGATGCTGAATATATTGTTGTAGATCCTTTTAATATAGTGACATTCTGCTGTAAGTAATATGATCTCAAAGACAGCCAAAACTTCAAATCTGCTTTAAAGAATACATTCTTACTAATAGGGTTTCATAATGGTGGATTCTGAAGGTCTGGCCTCACTTCTGTTGAAATCAGGATTGGTCAAGCAATGGCTAGAACTATCTTATAATCAAAAAGGGAGGCGATTTGGGTGCTAATGTAGTTACCTGTACTGAATTTCTTATGAAATTGTTGCAATCTCATTTCAGGTATGTGACACAACTCCCAATAGCTTTGAGAATAAGGAAGACCTGGCAAATGACTCGGAGCATCATAAGTTTCTAATGTCAATTCTATGCCAGCTCCTGGCAGACTTCGTGATCAGCTTTTTTCATCTTGTGTCGTTATGCAGTGCTGCAGGAGGCTGTCATTGACTGTTTCCTATTGTTGCTTGATATCTATTTCTCACATCCACCAACAGTGTCTGAAATAAGGTACAGAAAATAAAAATAGAAAAGACATTTTAGCAGGGCCTGTTGCGACAG
>NW_009207008.1:0-4803 GCF_000690835.1 Fulmarus glacialis | reverse complement strand
TAAATCCCGCTCTGGGCGGTGGCGGGGTGTCTGCCGGCCCCCGGAGCGCCCCGCGGGAGGCTGCCTCTCCGCAAGGCCCTGGCCCGCTGCGGGGAGTGACCTCGGCAAAGCGTGCTTAGTCCTTGTTGCGTGGAAACGGTGCTCGGCTGAGGTCTGCAAAGTGTCTTGCTAATAAAAAAAAACCCATTCCAATATCTTTTGTTTGGTTTAGATTGGGTTTGTGATTTTTTTTTCTTTTTAGTAGAGAATGTGAACTTGCAAGTGCTTTTGTTTGTTTTGCAGACATGCTTTATATGTGTTCTTTCACTAACTGCTTTATCTTTCATTTTATTCAAGGCAGCGTCCCTTCTCTAGCAGCTGGTCTTCTCTTTGGTGGCTTAGCAGGACTAGGTGCCTACCAGCAGTCCAAAGATCCAAAGAATGTGTGGCTTTCCCTCGGTAAGTTTGCTCGGCACCCAAGTACTAAACATGACTGGTAGCAGTGGGAATAGTAATCTTTTTTCTAGCACATTCCAGCCTATCAGTGCCCTTTTATTTACACAAATGTTGTAAGTGGTGGCAGGACCTCCTGCCCATAACCAGGAGGTATTTGTGTAAGAGCACGGTACCTGGCTCCAAGACCTAGGCTGTCCTTCTGGAAGCCAGAGTTGGTGAGAAATACCTATCTCCTCTGCCAGACGAGATACCGTGTTAAACTAATGTAGGCACAGGAAACATATGTGAAAAATGTTTGGGTTTGAAGCAGCATTTTTAGTCTGTGGTCATGGAATAGGCATTTTAGCAATAGTGAAAGCACTGTGACAAGCAGTATGTGGCTTTATGGAATATTGGTTTGCACAAGCATCTCAGAAGAAGAGCAGTATAGGTTTTAATGCATCATATGCTGTTGAAGAAACAGTCTGAAGTATATGAAAGAAAGGAGGGAACAATCTATTCTCCTTGCTTATGATAGATGGGACAAGAAGTTGTGGGCTTAGCTTGCAGTTAACCCTTCAGGTGAAGGAGAAGGATAAAATGACAGCGGAAAGTATTATTAAGCACTGGAAGAGATGAGGTGAACCTCAGGGACTTCCATCACTGCAGGACTTTTAATAACTGGTTAGACCACTATCTGTCAGGAATTGATCTTGCCTTTGGGCACTAGGTTAGCCTAGGTGACCTCTTGAGGTTCCTTCTAGTTCTGTAACTACACCACAGTATTATTAGTGATTAATTATGATACTATAGCATTACAGTGATTTAAGACTACTTAAAACCAATGGGTCTTGATCACGTAATGTGCTGAAAGGCTTTATGAAGCCCCTGGTAGATACTGCAGAGGACCAAGCTGCCTTGTCAGTAAGGAATGAAATGTAAAACACAGCTCAATAAGAAGCAAAGTTTCCACTTGTGAACTTTCTCTTCCACTCTGGCATGCCGTGGGAGTGGCTGTGCATCTCCGGCATGAGTTTTTAGGCAGTGTCGTGACAGAAAGATGAGCAGCTTCCTTATATCCTGATGTCATGCCTGTAGTGCCTTCAAGTGGACCCCTTGAAAGCAGTGTTGTGTCCTAGTCTAGTACAGCTCTTTACTCATCCATTCCTCCTCAGCCCTGCTGCGGCATGCAGTTGCAGCTCCCGCTGAGCTTTAGGTTGGTCATAGTACATCAAGGGTAGAAATCCAGAAGAAGAACCTTGACAGAGTATCTTTTGAATACCTTTTGCCCTGTCTGATGCAAACAAACTTGAAGCTTTGGAGAAAGGTATACAACACCTTCGCCTGCCTTTCTTCTTTGAAGAAACAATGGCCCTGTAACTTTTACGTGAATATTGATGGGATTTTTTTTCCAGACTTAGAGATTAAATAATTTGCAGTAATGTTTAAAATGTTAGTTGCTCTTTCAGTTTGATCCCTTAGATTGCTTTCTGTTTGCTAATTCATATTTTCAGGTGGGGTGGTTTTATTTCTAGTTGTAGTATTTAGTGCCACCTTCCAGTTCAGAATGTCACAGAGAAACGGGAACTGTAGTAATATTTGCCTCCCACATAGTGAACTTTGTCACTGTCCCAGCTTTCTGGCAGTTTTGAGCCTATCTGTATTCAAGGAAATAACCGTTCTTCTGCAAGTAAGGGGAAACTGAGGGAGAGTTAGTGATCTGCCCAGAGGATTGGAGGTTGTGGGCAATTAGACAAGTGGTCTCAAGCCTGATGAGATCTACTTGCTTCTAATGAGCAGCGGGGCGTGCTTACCAAAGCTGCTGAGAAGCTTGCAACAACTTTACTGTTTAACAAAAATAAGTAAAATGTTTGCATACGCAGAGAGGAGGGAGGCGTTCCTGCCTGTAGACATAGGCCTGTTTGGTTGGCACTGCTAAACATCCACGCGTTGCAGTGCTGCGCTGGTGTTTCTATTTCAAACAGATCTGACCGGGCTTCTTTTCAACAGTGGCGTCTGGAACCTTGTCTGCTGTTATGGGAATGAGATTTTACAACTCCAGAAAAGCAATGCCTGGGATAATTGCTGGTGCCAGGTAGTCACCTGTCTTTTGTTCTTGTCTGTATTTTTGAATAGGCATTTTATTTAACTTATTTGTAGATTATATTGTTTTAAAAATGTTACATGGTAAGTTCTGTGAAAAACGAAATTTTACAGTGGAGTTCAGCTAAATGAAATCACGTCAATGTTTTCTTGTTTCTTGTTCTTTATGGGATTTTTGCCTCCCCCGCCTTTTTTTTATAACAAGTATTCTGTTTAACAGTTTACTGATGGTTGGACGGCTTGGATTGCAGATCATGGAAAAGCCTCTTAAGCCATAAGTCTGCATCAAGTCACTTGAAGATACGTGATTGAGAAGCCTGAAAATGCAACTGCCTAAATGTGCTACACAAAAGTGGAAAAGGCACTGCTGTCTGTGCATTGTATTTTTCGTATCTTAACGCACGTGGGTTGTGTTTTTAAAGGAATAACATTGAGAGCCGTTGTCTTGTCTTCCAAAATGGTATTTGTCTTAACATTTTCTGCACTGTGAAGCAAGAAAATACGAGTATAGCATTAGTTTAGCTTCTGGTCCTGCAACTTACTGTAGGCAAAGACCTCTTGGCACTTGCATACAGACAGTTGCAGGATTGAAGCTTAAATGTACATCTGGATTTGTCATTCTAAAATCATCTATACCCCTAAAAATAAGGGGAGAGGAGTTGCCAGTTTGTCACTAGTAATTAATATAACAAACATGCTTCTTATGTTACCTCTCCCCTTCAACTTCCCTGCCAGTTTATCCCGACATCATGTTTGTCAGTCAGGGACTTTGTTCTCCTAGCAGTGTGCGTTAGAACCTGGTCCCACAAAACACAATCACGGAGCAGGCTGTCAAGGTTCTGCTATAATGCAATGAATGCAAACCTGTTACTTGCAATTACTTGTAAGCAAAAGTGCCCAGCTAAATGTCGTTTGTTTCAGTTTTACAGATTATTATTCATAAATCAAAAATATGCTTTATTAGATAATGCTGAATTATAGGCATAGCTGTTGCATTTCATGAGAGTTAAAATGTTAAATAAACCAACGAATTATTATTACAAACTTTTGTGTTCTACACAACTGGTTTTTTTCTTTAATTGTTCATCTGGTTTGATACAGTTTGGTGCCTTTCCTGCAGGGTGTCTGGATGTATTTGTGAATCTGGGTTGTATAAATTATCTCTATTCCATTCCCTGAATCTAGTGACTTGTAAATATAAAAATCCCATGAACTGGGGGGAAGTGTAGAGAACAAAGAGACCATATATTCAGACAAGTGTTACATTAAAATCCATTTTTTTTTTTTTCTGAGAGGAATCATCTATTTCAGTTTTGAAAAATGCTCTATGAAAGTTTATTTAAAGACTGAAGGGCTCAAGTTGATCAGTCTTTGCCCTCAGTTGATTCCCTTGATGCCTGAAATCATTCTAAATACAAACCTGTCATGCAGAAGTAATCCTGGGAGCTCCGCATGGATGGTAATGTATCCCTTTTCTGGTCTCATTTAACTTCTGTCCCTTTCTGCACAGATCCTGAGCTTCGATTTCCTCAACCTTTCTTCTTTGGTGGCTGGTACTGGGAGAGATGGAAGCAGTGGCCTTGATCTGTTAGACTGGTGAGACTCTGGAGTTGCTCAGAGTTCTCTAAATACCAGGTTAGGACCTTAGCAGGAGGGTGACATCTTGTGGTCTTCCTTCCCTCCTTCCTTGGCGCAGCAAAACAGGCTGGGGGTGACCCCCCACTGCCTGAGCAGGAGGCGCAGAGCTAGTCCGGCGGCAGTAGCCCGGCTCTGCCAGCAGTGCAGGGGTTGGCCGGGCAAGTCGCAGCGATGAGGCAGGGCTGCGGTCGAGGTAGGATGCCAAGTCAGCAGGCTGGGTTCCAGATCGGCGGGGACGGGGCCTGGCACGGGCACAGCTGCCGCACAGCTCCGGCAAGGGCAAGGGTCTCGGCAGCCTGGTCCCAGCCACACAATTTGGGTCAGAGCCGGCTTGAGTGCAGGCAGCGAGAGATCTTGGGGGGGAACCTACTCAGGGCACCTTCCTAGAGCCCTTATTCATCAACGTGCAGAGTTCAGCTTCAGGTGCACACCCGTATTTACTTTTCCATCCTACCTCCCTGCATAGGGAAACAAGGGGTGTGCAGGACAGCAGATGGTTTGTTTATAAATCATCCTTTTTAAGTGCCTGATCCCAGGCCGCGGACCCAGCATTGGTAGGCAGGTGTCTGAATGTCTTTGCCTTAGCTTGGAAAGGTTAATAAGCCAGACATTAGCATTTAAGACACCAAGCTGGGCGGGAGTGTCGAT
>NW_009207007.1:0-3583 GCF_000690835.1 Fulmarus glacialis | reverse complement strand
TTCTATGATTCTATGATTCTATAACTTGAAACTATGTAGATACTCAGAGCAAAGGGAATTCAGGAAGGAGTAAAAAGCCTTAATCTACTTACCTTTGTTTGCTGAGGAAGAAAGCAGACTGGTAAATTCAGAAAGTAAGAGATATGGCTAATGCTCTCATGTGTTTTTTGTTTTGCAATTTTTTTCCCTAAATATACTTTGTTTGAAAGCATATTATACTTTGTTTGAAAGCATATGAGAGTGAAAATTCAATTTATGGAGCTAGAAATACTATCTTTTTTTTCCCCCTGCAGATTATAGCATCATATGAACTTCTAAAATGACCTCAACTACTAGACTGAAGTGACGGTAAAGATGCAAAAATGCACCATGTGTAATAGGAGTAAAAGTATACAGAAATGATTGAAAAAAGCAGGATTCATGCCTACAAATACATGCCTCTTCCTCAGTTTTTCTGTTATATGCAGTAATTTAATCAAAGCATATTGAACACTTGATTTTGAATAAATGAGGTGACTAAAATGCCTTTTTTATCAGAATATTATCTAGGTCACTACAGTAAAAAAGTGCAACAGCAAGAAGGAGTATTTGCTGTGTTGATAGTCCTCTGAGCATCTTCAATGAGTGCCTGACTGGAGAACGAGAAACTGTTCTGTTGCCAGTTTTCAGTAACCATATGTTGTGTGTCTCCTGAATACTGACTGCAGAGAGGTGTTTTGGATCTTCTAGACACCAGTGAAAGAAAATATTTCTAGTTTCAGAAGAGAAAAAAAGAGAGTAGACCTTTATGATCATGTTTAATTGCTCTGTTACCAACAAAACCTGTTAGATGATGAATCTACTGTCTTGTTGTATCCTTGGTCAAAACCAATCTTTTATCATAGAATCATAGAATCATAGAATCATTAAGATCTCTTTCTTCTAAAATCATCAGATAAGAATTTTATTACTACTGTGGCACTTCCATGTGTCTTGGATGTCTTGAATAGGTATTTTGTCCTATATCACAATCATATTCACATGTTTTTTATGTGAGCTGGTGTGGTTGCCTCGATGTATCTGCTCCAGCCGGTCTTGAGATTCAGTGAATAGTCAATAAAGACGATCCCAACAGTGTTTCAATTCCTCTGGTCAGAGAGGTTGCAAACATAAATATATTTTAGCATCACATTTTATTGGTTTACACTGAACAAAACAAAAAAGTTCAAGTCCCTCCTGTCATGGGAAATAAAAAAGGACTAAAAGGCTGCAACAGATACTCTTTTTATTGCAATTGTTGACTCCCGAGGAGCTAGTCTGATAGAATTTGATTAGGTCTTGGAACAAATCTTATATGAAAACATAGGGGTTAGAATTTTCTGTGCATGAAGCTCATTTTGTCACATTGGTGGTATTCTCAAATGGCAGTAATCAGGTGACGTGACATAACTAAAACCCTGGCTGTAGCCTGTGGATCAGGAGATATAAAGCTAACCTCAAATGGTTCAAAGTCTTCTGATAAAAACAGGACAAGGTAGCATCTGTTGTCATCCAGTCCTGAAAGCTGCTACCTCTCACTGGAGAAAAATTACGCAGGTTTATGCTCAGGTCCCATTAGCTTTCACTTTTAAGAAAATAATTATTTGAAGGGAATAACGTTTTTTCAACACATTTGTGGTTGTGAGTGCCCTCTGGGAAAGATGTGTGAATAGATGGATACCTATACACACACACAAAAATGTATGTATAAAAATTTATATTTAGATACTCTTCTTTCTAATTATCTTGGTTTTGAAACAAGCCAGAAGATATTTTTTCCTCTGTCCTTCTAGGAGAGGTAGGAAAACTTTAAGGAATCTATAACATAGCCCAGGAGCAAAACAGTAGAGAGGTCTCTCGTCTTTCTATTAAGTTGTCCAGATGTCTCCTCTGAGGGCTTGGATCTGTATTTTGGATTTTGAATGTTAAAGTTCTCATACACTCATTCTAATTACGTAGTTCTAGAATATACAGTTCCCCCATCCTATTTTAGTCTTTACCTATATTTTATCTTTCTGAGAGGTTCATTATTTTCAAACAGTTCTTATTTATTATTAATCATTTCTCCCTCTAAGAATACCCACCTTGATCATATTTTCAAATATTCTATATTGGTTTAAATATACAAAGGTAAGAAACATAGTCATAACTTGCATTTTTACAATGTTAGAGATCTCTCAACAGATGCCATCTAAGAAGTTTAGCACAGTGAGAGCTAGCTCAAAGGCTTCTAGGGGCTATGGCAATAATAAAAAAAAAAAAAGTAGAAAAGAGTGTCTTACTATTCCTCTCGGAGAAATACAGAGTAGAAGCTAATTTGTGAAAAGAAGTTCTTTTTTAGGTTCACTGCTATCAGGACAATCTAATCTATTTTGTGTTCACTGAAAGATGTTCAGTGTCCATGAGCAAAGAATGCACAATAATCTAGGCACCCCAACTGTGGTAGGACATCTTAGATGTAATCATTCAAAGCAAATACTTGGCTCTATTTCTTCAGATGTTGAATCTCCTAGCCCCACTGCCAAACACTAGCATAGCAAAACTTATACTGAAAAGGCAGAGCAAGACACTTCTGGAGAAGAAACTCCTGCTTTGGGCTCTGGCAGTCCAACATCATTCTTGTTAAAGCATCAGGTGTTGACACTGGCAATGGCACTGCATCCACATAAGCAACTTGCAAAGTTAAAAATTACATTAGATAGATAGAATTTTCACGCTGTGGATTAGAAGCCACATATTTGACTCAGTTACTAAGTTTTTCTCATCAGTTTCATAAAGCAGAGGGAATGGACAGTGATACAACTGGCCATAGCAAAATTCCTCCAGTCTGAGACTTCCTATCTAGCCCAAAGAGAAGTTTTTTTCTATTGCTCCACTCTGTGTCCTCAGCATAGAGGAATACTGTGATTTTGGTAATACATAAAGGGCAATAGTTAACTTTCTACTGTCCTTTTGTACTCCCTTGCATGACGCCATGAACATAGCATGGTAGCCAGCTGGCAGAGTCTTAAACAGTCTTGAAATAACAGACTGGAGAAAACCAGAAGCGTCTACAACACAGGATGACAAATATATGCTCTGCTGCTGTGCTAGTTAAAAAAAGATGAAAATCCATGTCAAAATGGACCAGAGAGGAACGAAAAGTGACAAAAGCTTACGCCAGGCTTGTGAAGCTGAGCTCCCTATATTCCCTCTGTGGCCCGAAAAGACAGAGTCCTCTAAGGTGAGGTTCAGAGCAGGTATTTGAGTAGCTGTGAATCTCTTTACAGGAGATTGGGTTCTCAAGGAGGAGCTTAGGAAGGGCAAAGATTGGGTTAACTTGCTAAAGGTGAAGGCTTTGTGAGCACTTGCATTCAATGTGTCTCTTAGGTGTGGAATCCCTATCCTCTGTGCTGCATGACAGTTACTTTTAATTTGGGCTCCAGCATGGAGCAGACAGAACGATTTCCAGCTAGGGACACATGGGACTGGACTACAGGCTAGCGCATGTTAGCATTTTGCCTTTATACAGAAACCAGATTTGAGCTGTGACTAACCTAGCTAGCACTCCCCCCCTCCCCCCCCC
>NW_009207006.1:2189-16790 GCF_000690835.1 Fulmarus glacialis | reverse complement strand
TGATTCTATGATTCTATGATTCATGTTGTGAAGCATGTCTGGCAATAGTAAAAATGAGGAAGAACAGGGGAAAGACTGTTAGGCTTTTTGTTCATTTCATTTGCTTTCTGAAGTGACAGTGCCCTGTAGAGTACAACTGGAAAGATTTTGGGATGTGCCTTTGCTTTCACTTATGGACATCTCTACAAGTTCATGGCCATAGTGACCATTCCAACACAGTGAATCTGGGAAAAGCAAGGCATGTTTCAATATAATTTAAGTAGTTGCAGGAACATCACAACAGGCTCTTGTGTTAACATCACTGTGTACGTGAGGACTTATCCTACAAGAACCCATTCTCTTTCACTAGACAATTAAAAAAAAAAAAAAAAGACACCTGAAAGCTTTAATAATTTGAAATTAAGCTCATCTGATTATAACTGGACCCATTTCAAAACATGAAGTTCAGCAATACTCAGACTTACAAAAACCAGTAAATGAAGTATTAAGTGTCTGGTGACTGCATGTTCATGATCAATTACTGAAAAGTTATCACTTTTCATTAATATTAAATTGCTTTAATACTTTAAGCTAAAGCATGTATTACAAGATAGGTTACGATTAGTGTAGAATCTGACTGGGGTAGAAGGGTTGGTGTTTGGCTGGCACGAATTCACATTGGTGATTTCTGCCTGCAGAGAAAGCTTAAATGAACTTGGCTGGACCTAAAGGATCTATTGACAGGTGATAAAAACTGGTGACAAAGAGAGACAAAAAAAGACATCTGGGAGAAATAAAGGACTCAGAGTTTGCAAAGGACCCCAGGGATGCCTCACACCCAAGATTAATGCAAGATCTTGCTTATTACAATGAGTTTTGTGCACATCCAAATTTTCAGTACAATTTAAAGTTTCTCACTTCTGATAGGTTTCTTTAATCCTTATCCTTTCTTCAAGACTGTCTGTAAGAGGATGCCTGGAAAAGAGTACCTTCCTCCTATTTTTCAGTCTCCAATTTTCAACACAGGGGACTTTGAGATATTTATAATTTCTCAGTGTTTTTTTTTTTCCCCATGATTTTTTCCCCTGGACCTCATATAGACTTCCAGCACTTATAACAACCTTTGGCAACAAGTCTCCTGGGCTTCCTGTTCCATGAATTATTACTTTATTATTATTTTTGTTATTGTTATTATTTGTATCTTCTACCTTCATTCGATTTCTCATAGTTCTGTCCTTGTAAAAGATGGAGAACAACTAGTACCTATCCAGTCAGCTCATGGCACTCAGGTACCATATACTATATTCTAGATTCTATTCACTCTATATTGTAATTAACCTCTTTTCCAGACTGAAGAGTCCTGGTCTACTTAGTAATTTCTTTTACAGAAGCTGAACTATATTTTTGACCTTTCTTTTCTGAGCCTTTTACACATCTGCTGTCACTTCAAAAGCCTTTGTCAATCGTATCTGAGGTATTTTAATCCATGCACTAATGCTGACAAACCTTTAATCAAAAAACATTTTTTATTGCTCAGCCAGTGCTGAACTAGTGATTCTTTGAAATACGTAAGGACTCTTCCTTCATGAGACTACATGGCATCATTTTGGGAATTTATTCTCTAAACTCATCAGAGACTACCTGAATGAAAATCCAACACTGTCAGTTTTTGAAGGGAAAATGCTTTCACCTGCTCCAGATTCTGCTCACCTCACCAATTGTAGTCTTGCTTAAAACATTATCCTACAGTGATTTAAATTAGACATAATCCATTGAATTAAACGTATTGTAGTAGGCCCACCGATTTCAAATTGGACAAAGATCTGGACTTTTATTCATAATACATACCACAAATTTGGTATTTTAAAAGATACAGTATAAATGTTGTAATATTAATACATTTATGTTTGGCATTTGGAGCTATGTAAATCAGTCAGTACTTGAGTAAGTGTTGTACATTTTGTTCTAATCTTTTTTGTGTGGATGTCCCTAATCTCAAGATTATGACTAGCTCATTTAAACTCTCGAGTCATAATGGTGATTTAATGTATGTGCTACACTGAAAATAACCAATATGAACAAATTAATGAATATTAAAAATGTAATCAATTACTGAAAGAGGAAAACTTTACCTTTTGTAGAGAATAAGTTTTAACACAGCAAAATACAATATGTGGAACGGATAACTTAACGTTGGAGTATAGGAGAAAAGTTTTATTAAAGCTGTTAATGTCCCACCTCCTCTTACTGCAGTGAAAAGAATCAAAACCACAACCTGCTTTCGTCTAGGAAAAAAAAGAAAAAAAGACTGAAAACCATACTTGGATCTATGGAATAGAACATTGATGGACAGGTAAAAGAGGAGTTGGAAGCTAAAAGAAAAGAATATATTAAGTATCAAGAGACTGCAGGGGAGAGTGTGAAGGACATACTGAAAAGGAAATGTTCCTGTGCCAATACTCTGTGACTGTAAAAAAAAAAAAATCTGACTTTTAAGAATGGAAAGCTCACATCAAAAATTAGTTTGTTTTGCTTATATGTTTGAAAGATGCAATTATGTATGTCTGTTTCCTGAGTTCTTCTAGATTTGCCTGCCTGCCTGAGCAGGAAGAAGCCATTGTATAACCCAGAATGGCACACAATGAGTCATATAATCTTAGGAATTTGTAATCCTCAAATCACTAAAAGAAAGTATGGAAAAGGTTTTAGAAATTATCATATGCCTGAATGAGAAGGAGAAGGAAAGAACATGCTCAATTTACAGTTGTGGGATTTTTCACTCTGTTTTCCCTGGAAGGTTGCTGTTCTGTCGTACACAGCATGCCGAGGACCTCATTTCTTTCTATAGCCTCACTACTTAACAACATTTTTTTAAAATCTGTGTCTTACACAGCAGGTATTCTTACAAGCAAACCATTTTTAAATTATTTAACATCTGCAAAACAAAGCATATCAAATTTATTAAGCCCATAAAGGCAAGCATGTGTAGGCCTATTTTTCTAAGTGTCACAAATAAGTTGATTGTTTGACAGGCTTGTCTGAGGTACCAGTGTAAGGTTACTCATTCTGGAGTAAAGTGAAGTGAACTGAAGGGGGAAATTTAAGATTTACATTGGTTTATATGAGGAAAAGGTAGGTCCCTTCTATCTCATAACATATTTTTCTTTAATTTCATCACAGTGGCTCTTTTCCTCAGCATGAGTTCATAAATGCCATGCACTTTATATCCAAGGATGTGACAGGTCCTATTGAAACACGTCTGAAAGCATGTTTCTTTTTCGCTTGGCCAAGCATGATTCTGGAGTCAGAACAGTCACTGCAGCCATTGGTATTGTGCCAGGATGAATCTGAATAAACTGGTGAGATTTAGCTTATGGCATTGTGTCGTGGTTTAACCTGGCAGGCAGCCAAATACCACGCAGCCGCTCACTCACTCCCGCCCCCCCGCAGTGGGACGGGGAGAGAATCGGAAGGGTAAGAGTGAGAAAAAACTCATGAGTTGAGATAAAGACAGTTTAATAGAACAGAAAAGGGAGAATAATAATGACAATGATAAAATATACAAAATGAGTGATGCACAATGCAATTGCTCACCACCTGCACTGACCAATAACCAGGTAGCGATCGGTACTTCCTGGATCACACCTACCATTCATATACAAGCATGACGTCACATGGTATGGAATACCCCATTGGCCAGCTGAGCTGGCTGTCCTGATTATGTTCCCTCCCATCTTGTGTACCTAGCTCAGTCAGTAGGCATGGGAGCTGTCCTTGGACTAGGAGGGTACTTAGCCACAACTGAAAACATCAGTGTGTTATCAACATTCTCCTCATACTAAACCCACAACACAGCACTAGGAAGAAATTTAACCCTATCCCAGCTGAAACCAGGACACATTATAAAGCAGCAAGTCCAGTACAGTGTAACAAAAATCTGCAGAGAGATTTGCAGATTCATCTACCTTTGAATGGAGGGAAGAAAGGAGGAGACAAAGGAGAAAGTTATATAGCTAAAATTAGATCTGATGAGAGATAGCAAATCTGTAGCCTTTGTCAAATGGGTTAAGCCTCTTTCCTGATGGTATTTAGGGCTATAAAGGGAACTCTCTGCCTTAGGAGCAAAATTATGAATGCATTGTGTGGGAGGACCGTTTTGAAAGCCTAGGATCTACTTGATAACCTGATGAGATTCTGCCAAGTCTTTTCTATTCAATCCTGATGAGACATGAGAGAGTACTATTGTTTCATTTGCAGGAATGGATTTTAGGGCCTTAGTTTATACTGAATTTAAAACTTTTTTTCCCCTTGTTCTTTCCCTTCTTCTCCTCTACCCTGACAGGTAAAAGCAAGAGAAACCAAAAATATGTTTTGACCTTAAGCATTTTCAAAACTTCTACAATTACTGAGTTCAACCGGTTGCAATCTGTGGGATGATTTCTTCTGAAAAAGCAGTCACATTTCCAGAAACTTTTTCAGAAATGACAAAATAAGACCTTTTTTTGGTAGGCCACATTGGAGCAATAAGTGTGAATAAGAAGAAAACCTCAAGAATGACAGATGTAAGGAAAAAAAAGTTGAAACTTGTGCTTGTTGTGGCAGACTGTTGTTATGCCAAGTTGCAGTAGGTGGTGCTGATGGGCTGGAAGGCATAAATTCATTCTTTAGGGTCATACTCTGATGAGGCTGTTTTATGGAAACATATAAATAAGGCACTGTTTGGTGTAAGTAACAATAAACTCTTTACTGTTCACACATTATCATTAGTACATTTGGTATTCATTGGATTTTAACTGATTCAGCTGGTATTAATGAGGATGTCATACTACTCATCCTTCCCTAAGAGATAATTTTTTTCATAGGGGAACATATCAGTGGGAAAATTATTGTTATTACCTACAGTAACAACTGGAAACAGAAAAAGACTCATTTATACATGGAAGACGCAAGCTGTAGATTTGATGAGAAAACTGAAAAGCATGTTGATAGTAACATCAACTGTTGGTGCTCTGTGTATGCTTATTGTCGTTCTTTGGAGTATGCAGCTGATTTGGTCTGACAGAAAGGGATCTCTTCCATGTTTGCTGTACCATAAAAATGCTGAAAACATACTGCTGAGCTAGCCAGTTGGTAATAGCATTACTGGATATCTGCTATAGTCCCATCATATTAATTGCATCTTCTATCCTCAGATGCGGAGGAGGGAAAAAACCCTCCCTGAAATCTAGACCGTTTGGCTGGAGACTTATATTTACAGCTCAGTGAAACTACGTCCAGTCTAGAGGCAGAAACTGCTTCCTGAAACACACAACACAAAGAAAACAATTAGTAACATGTGCAGTAGTAACTATGAATACACACATAGAATTTATGCTGGCAGATACCAGATCATTCACTTCCCAAATAAAATACATGAATATAAGCAGTTACTGCATAATTAAGAAAAATACAACATCAGGTTTCAAACAATGTTAATATTTGTCATAGCTTTTATGCTTTTAGGTCACGGAGTTATTCCAAATAAGAAATTTAAAGAGCAGAAATTGATCAGCTGAGTGACTGAACTGAGTTTGCCAGACTGAATTTCCATGTTAGATCAAAAATTAAATATTTTGTCTTTCTGAGACCCATTTTAAGTAACAGCGAAGAGTTAGATTTTATGAGTGACTTATTCATGAATATCTCCTATCTACAGCTGATCAAGGCTAAACCCCTGACCAATTAATCAGAAGGATTTGAAGCCCTCTTAACCCGTGAAAAAGGTGCTCTAAATATGGAGATAAAATGTACTCTAGGATGGGGCTTTCATCTGTGCAACTTTCTGCACTTTGGATAAGGTGTTTATTCTACTATTCTTCATGAACTCTGACACGTAATTGCCCAGGTTTTACCTCAGTAGGAATTGAAGTGTACAAAAAATAACTCTTTTTCGCATAGCTCATCAATCAGGTTTTGATCAAAATGTGAATAAGCTTTTATTTCACGTCACTTAGCGTGTTACTTCAGTTTTCCTCTTTTTTTTTTTTTTTTTCCCCCTTGAAGGAAGCAATGTGCAAGTAGGTGCACTAGTCTAGGACTCTGGAGATCTGTCCCCCACCTTCTGGGAGACTTCTGGTCTCTAAGATTCAAACTCCCAACCTCTCTGCACTTTGCCTTTGCTAGCTGTTATAGTGTTAATGACAGTCACTCAGTTGTTTTGTAAGGAATTTGAAATCTATGCATGAAAAGCACTAAATAAATCAGTGATAATAGCAAAATACAATACACTATTAGACTCACTGCTATTGCCTTAATAAGATACCCATATGTCTTAAGTCCATGCATATTTGCAGAACAGTACTTTAACTATTAAGGACTATAAAGCTGAAAGCAGGCTGTATATTATATGAAGTAATACTTCCTTTACACTTTCCTTCTGAGAGTGATAAAAGCTATTAACTTTGTGTGTGAATGTCATTTAAATTTTGCATTTGTTTTTTTTCCCCCCAGTGATCAACAGTAAATTAAACCACTTCTCGGCTTGTTTTTACAGATGAAGCGAGAATTAAAAGTGGTGCATGAGGGAGCTTTTTATTCCTTAAGACCCCACAAAAGCCAATTTGCGTGGAATGAAGCTTCTAAAAGAAAAGTAACGCAACATTTAAAATGTATTCCTCCACAATTCTATTTATAGTTTCTTAAGCTGTTTTTAGGAGCATGTTATTACCTTTATACACATATGAGAATAATTGGATTCAAAAATACTTAAATTTTGCTCTCTCCTCTCTCTACTCATTTAGATGTATTATATTTGAATTAATTAAATCCAGTGGCATCCACTGAGCCTGTCTGTGATATTGTGTCTTTGTCAGCAGTTTACTTATGGCTTTCCTATTTAATTAAATGGGAAACAGTGAGTGGCTGATGCACTGCTATGCATGGTATGTAGGACAAACCACACCTGCCACTGTGTATAAAATCTGCTTAATGCACATGAAAGCACACATGCATATAGCATATGCATATGTGTGTAGATATTGTGAAGAGTTAATTCCTTGCCAAGGTATTTGTAGCTCTTCTTACTTTTTGAACATTCTAACTCCTTATCTTGCATTTTCTTCAGTCTATTTACAGAATTTTTAGTCTGCTTGCTCTGGTTTAAGAACCTCCTGAGCAAGCAGACTGAAAATTCAGTAAACAAGCTGAAAAAAACTTGAGATAAGGTGCTGAAATATCCGGGAGAAGCAAGAGCTGTAGATCTCAGAAGGCAGAACTAAACTTTCAACATCATGGATTTCACACAGTGTGCGAGACATTTCTCCTTGTACTGTAAACAAGTTATACCACTCAGCTATTATTTTCTTAACATGTATATTAAAAAAATAACAATACTAAAATATTGGTATCCACAAAAAGTTGACCTCCTCACTGGACATCGCTCATCATCTGCTTTACGTCTTCATTTTATATATCGTATTCTTTACCATTAAGCTTAACATTGTAAGCTACAATATTTTTCTATTTCCATTGCATCTCTTGGCCTGCAGCCCAGGTTTTTTTGGCCTGAAAAACAAACAAAAGTGATAGCATAGTGCGTTGGTATTTTGTGATTCAACCTCTGATTTCAGTTTTCTTTTCCCTCCTCTACATGAAGGGAAGAAAAAGTGTTTTTTTCTCCCTTTTCCCCCAACATCTTTGCCCACCCTCACAAAAAAGGCTGAAGTAAGTGATAGCTCCAATATCTCCTTTTCAAAAAATGCCACTGAAATTAGCAATGCTGAAAAACCTCCCCACCCTCCATTAATGCATTCTGCAAAAGTAAGCAACTAACAATGAAATGGTTTCTTCTGTATGCATACTTCTATATACATCCTCAAGTCCAGCCTTGGCCAAGGCCTGAAATGGCTTCTGAATAATGCATTTATCTCTCAGGGAAAACCATTCTACTTTTAGATCAGAAGCAGCAACATGAACTTATCACACTGCCCCTTCCTTCACATACCTTTTGCTGCTTGACATGTCCCCCAGGCAGATTGTGTGAGACAGACCTTTCCTCTGTAAGATCATGCCATTTTTGGCAGCCTTCTGACATACGGTCTCTTCATTGCCTCACTTACTCTGGATCTCAACTGAACCATTCCCAGCTGCCTGTATTTTGTTGTTACCTTCCTCATACTGCTCTCACCCAGCTCTGTACCTCTATCTTTTGTAACAAAACATTCTCAGTTGTGAAAAAGGATGGCGTGAGAGGGAGTATAAATAGACTTTCCTTTAAATCTTTACGTGACTCACTTGCATAAGAGCCTGGGGGGAGGTAAGAGGTGTAAACATGTGCCCTGTGGGCGATATTCCAGCCTTCAGGCTGGAATTATGGCAAGGACATTTAGACAGCCTGCTTGACAGACTGGTTCAACAAGTCTGTTCAAATGTAAGTAAAGTTTTTGAATCATCCTTCATGATTTTCTTTTTCTCCAGATTACTCACTATATTTAAATATTTAATGTTGACCGCTCTGTCCTGCATTCTTTCCCCAGGTCTTGTCTGAGCATCCTGTCCTTCGTCACTGAAAATGAACATGTGCAGCAGGCCTTGCGTTGACCTTCTGGACAGTTCTTGCACTTCTAAATCAAAAAATGTCTTCATATTTAACATGTTGTGCATAAATGTGCATTTAGCCCTAATGTTGAAATAGTAGAACTCATTATCCTGGGATATTGTGAATGTCAAAAGGAAAGAAGACCCCCAAAACTGCCAGAGTTCAAAAAAGGATTAGACAAATTTAGGGAGGATGAGTACACAGGTAGCTAGTAAACAAAATGGTAGAGGTACAGCTTCTGGTTTAGAAAGTCCTCAAACCTTGAATGACTGCAAGAGCCAAGGTATTCCAAGGGACAGTTCACTCTGAGGTTTCCTCTGTTTCTTTTTTAATTTGATAGCTTAATAGAAAATTTTGCAATATTTTGCATGATGAAATGTTTACTTAAACCCGTCCAGTTGAGGTTATCCTTGTCCTACAAAGAAAGCATGAAACTTAATTTTTAAAGATGATATTTTAATGTGACATTTAGTAATTTTAGGCCATATTTCGAGCATTTTACATTACTATAAAAAACATCAGTGACACTTATTTTGTTTAAGTATAGAAACTTAGTTTAACAAAAATTAAAACAGAACAGGTGCAGTATTCATAGATGCAGATATATATATTTGGGGCTGTAAAGGCTACATAAATGGATACATCATGCATAAAAAATGAGACTTGTTTTCCCATTACTCATTATAAGGCAGTGCTGTCTAATGGGAATAAACTGGGTTAGTAAACTGCTTCTTCAGCAATTTACCTTCGCAGGTGATTCCAGCTGCAACAGTAAGAGAAATCATAAACAAACATTTCCAGATAGCAAAATTACAGGAAAATTAGATTTTTCTTCTTTAAAATTGTAAAATCCTTCTTCTACTTCACAGTGTCCTGTTGTGACTCCTTTTAGTACAAGTTATTGCAACCTAAGTGCCTTGCTAGCAAAAATTACACATGGAGGACATTTTTCCTCTGGAAAATGAGTTAGCATTTTGACCTTGTTTTATTTATCTAAGTCTTTTTATAAAATGTTTTCAATATGGTCACCTAATTAAACCCAGGGATCATGACCTATATGATTACTTGTATTTTCAAAACAATAGCAGAAAAAATAAAACTCAACTTATTATTTGTATAAATTGTATAAAAATGAAGTATAAAAATGTGCATACGAAGAAAACTTACAGGACATACTTTTAAAAAGTATTTTTAAAATGAGGTAATAATTCATGAAAACTTTCAAACCACAGACATTCCATAATATGGTGCATAATTTTTTTCTGCTGAGGAAATTCTATTAATTGTAGGCTTATAAGCTTTTAGTATAAGTACCTTTTAGACAAAATGCTAAGTTATTTTTGAGACACAGACGCTTACGTAACTGAAGGATAATTTATGGGAAAATTAGATGACTACATACATCACTGCTACCTCCACAACCTTGCTTATCCACTTAGACACAGAAAGTCATGAAACAGAGTTCCCTTTCCCACCCTTAAAACTCATATGGCTCAGGTTATTATCATTGAATAAATGCTGTCCTTTTTGCTCTCCAGAACAGGGTCGCCATCATGCATACTGGGAAAATTCACCCTACTAGGAACAGTCCTCAGTCCATGCTATTCCCTGAGCCATTCCTTGGCATATTTTTGAAGATTGTTATTTGTCCATACAAGCAGTATGCATAGCCAGCCCTACAGCCTGTGTCCAAGTCCTGATCAGTTTGCTAATGCAGATGTAGTCTAAGAAAGCTCAAGGGACCTATCTTTTGGACAAAAAATGTAGTTGTAAGATTAGAAACTTCTACTCTAAGTGTTTGATAGTCCTAGAGGACAAAGAATCCTGAGTTCTGGACCACTTGTGCATTTTATCTACTGATTCTTAATGCAGAAGATAAATAAACCGTCCCCAAAATACACAACAGAACCTCATTCCCCCTTGCTGTCTGAGCATAGCTTAATGTCTGGCAACATTCTCTTGTTTTCTCTTGTACATCTGATGACTCTTTAGACTGTCACTTATATATGCTCTCTACCTGGTGGTCCAGTCTCAGCTGTACAGATTGAGAAAGATCTCTCTGCCTCATGAATTGGCTGCTGTTCAAACAGACCATAATTTTGCAGGACAAAACATCTTTCCTGAGATATTGGAGCTGATAATTTGAGACCCCTCTGAAACTGAGGAGGGTCTAGAATACACATTATTTATACCCTAAAAGTACAGTATTTATACACCTAAAAGTACAATGAATTAATTGTACAAAAAAAGTGTTCTAGCCACCAACAGGATGGGTTTGTAAATAACGGGAGCAATATCGGACCTGGGAATCCCAGTCTCATCTAATTTTAAGTCCAGACAGGTGCAGGATATCAGCCATCCCCTTTTCTTCTATATATACTGAGGCCTGGCTTAGGAGTCCTCCTAACCATTGTACAGTGTTTCAGATGGTCTATTTAAACATGGACAATTCTTCCTGTTCAAGTGATTTAGGGATTTAGATGATCATTTAGATCACCAAAACTTCCATTCCTGAAGGTTGGCATGTAACATTAGCCACGGGAATGTTTGGACCCTTTGCTAAATATTAAAGGTGCATTAATATTTTAACAATTCAATTCTCTTTAAGATGGTGCACAGAAATATTAAAATCTACTGTTCTACTTAATTCTCTCAGGCCTGAGTCATTGCTATATATGGAGCCACTGCACATTGGAAACAGCCACTGTCAGCAAAAACAATATATCTGAAACTCTACAAAGCTTCACAAGTCTTAACAGCTTAACAGACCACTACAGAACAAAGGTGTGAAGTTTACTGAAGTCCAATTGATTAAAGTCACATGCCAATCTGAGCTGAAAAGCAAAGAAAAGAGGTATTTATAAATATTTGGAAAGGCCTTTCAAACCAAGTTGGTTAGTACAGCTCCCTTGAAGATATCCCTGTCTTTGTCTTATTGGGATAGATCTGTAAGTAATTTAAGATAGCACAGATCCATCATTTTCAAAAGTACATCTGGGCTTACAGGAGCTGAAACTCTTACTCTGTGAATTTTAAAGCACAGCAGGGGCTTATTTCATATCCATAAAATACCTTGCAGAGTTAAAATTATTGCCTAACAATCATGCATTTTTTTTTACAAGAGTGGTATCAATCGTTTGGCTCGAGATAACAAATTTATCTGGAATACGTTTAGCAAAACCTCAGGGAAGACTGACCAGTTGGGGAAGATATCTTTATTTAAGTAAAGCAATAGACCTTTCCAGAGATATGAAGTAGCACAAGTCCAGACAAAATTAATAGCAGCCAGAGACTAGGATACAGCATAGAGACATTTTTCAATACTCCCAGGTAACTAGGAAAATCCTCTGGTTGAAATGCAAGGATTTCTTTAATTTCAACCACTATTGAATCAGAAGTTGCATTTATATATTTACACTAAGAGTTGGCATAGGTGCCATTTCCTTTGTGGATGAAATGGTGCAAGCCTTCAGAAAAGAACCTTTCACAGTCACTCTTGGTTCTTATCCAGCTCAAGACTCACTAGCTGTGAGTAGATGTGAGAGGTGCAACAGGAAGAAGAACTAGCAAATGAGGCTTTACTTTAAAAGGAGACAGGGAGATTTTAGATATGGGAATATAGGGCATAGGAACCCTAACAGATATTTTACAGCAATTTACAGTATTGTTGCTGACCAATAAGCTGCAAATGTAAGGGGAAAGCTTATTCCTTCTGAACCTTATAAAATCTTTCCTTTAATAGGCAAATTGCTTGAAAACCTGCAAAGATTTTGCCTGAGGAAGGCCCTGAATGAAATTTCCTTTTTTTTTTTCTTTTTTTTTTTTTTTTTCTTTGTGGAATCAGTTTTTAAAAGATTTCAAAACATTATCTATGCAATACTGGATATTCGAATAGTGAATGAATATATAGTATCGAATCCTCTATACTTATTTGGATAAGCCTGAAACTAAAGAGGTAGCATGCAAAAATGCTGGTGACCATCTTTTCATACAAATAGTTTGGAATAAAGAAATAGGTTAAAAGTTAAAAGAAAGATGTTAATTCCCATTCCAATATTCAAGGATCCTATTGTGTTTGGATTTTAATTCCATACTCTAAAAGCTTGGGTAGAAGGTATAGATTCTGAAATGAAAACAGAAAACAATGTCTACACAGTGATTTAGTTTGTTACATTGGGCTTTCTTTATGGAGGTTGAAATAGGAATAAGAATTGTCATGGGTGCCCACTTAGTTCTTGCACAAAACCAAAATATGATGGCTGCTCTGAACTTAAAGGCTTTCAGAGATGACCTCAGAGGTTTCTGCTGCAAATGGCAACTAATGCAAACACTAATCAGCTGTTTTTATTTTCTTTCCAAAAGTTCCTGGTTTTATGTCTCTCTTATAGAACTTAAACGGTGTTGTAAATACTATTGGTTAGTGTTAAGCTTATCTGTGATTAATTCTGTTCATGCTAGGAAAATGTGTTTCTTTGCCTGAGGGTGTGTCCTTAAAACATTTGTGTTATTGTGCACAGTGCAAACTGACAAGAATAGTGCAAGTTCTAGGAAGGAAAATAACAACAACAAAGACGTGCGTTTATTCTGTAAAGAGCTTTATCCTTCTCTCCTTTAACAATTTTAAGAACATAAATGTAGTGTATTGTTTGATTTTGGTTTTAAGGACATAGCTGGGTGGAGAACTCAACTAATTTTGGAAATACAGGAAATGAGGAAATTGTGATGTTCAGGTGTGTCTAAATTGTGCAGTGCATCCCTCTGTTGGGAAATAAATAGGTCCAAACAAGCCAGCTTTAGTAAATGGATGTAAGCACTATACACAGATTTCAGCTCAGGTTGTAGAGGGAATATGCTGCATTAAGGTATAGCTGTAAAGTTAATCGGCCTGTCAGAATATAATGACAACTAAGTGTCTTAAATTCTAGATAATGGAGTCAGAGACCCTTTCATTTTTGTTTTAGTACTGTCTCCAGGATTCTTGTTTTCCTGGCTATGGAATAATAATAATAATAATTTGGTGAGGCAGTGACTGGAATTAGGAGCTATAGTTAAGTTCCCTCAGGCAGAGATAATAGATCTTCCAGTTCCTGGCATCCTGACCTTACTATTAGTTGTTATTCAAAGGATAACCACCTTGCTCTTCTTCCATCTACATGTTTTTTTAAATAAAAGTGGTTATGACTGCTGAGCTTTGCATTGAATAACACCCTGTCACTATGAAAGAGGTGAGGGTATTTAGTATTCATACCATGCTGGACCCCCCGGATAAGGATGCAGGAGCCAGGGCCTCCCTTTGCTGATGGAGCGTGATTTTGGGCATAAGCTAAAGCTGATGTTTAGAGATCATGGGAACTCACCGGCAGAGCAGCACCTAGCAAGGTGTCTCTGTGGTAAACAGAGCAGGCTTTCCAGATCATTTTCTTGGACATCTACAATCTGTCAGATTCCCACAGAAACAGAATGTGAGTGGTCTGGATCCTGCCATGGTTTCATTAGCAAAGAAATTATTCTGAAAGAATGAGATACGTAGAGTGAGAGCTACCTTGTTTGTCTAAAATTTAAAAATCTATGATTTGAACAAATTGTCATTTTATCTTCCAAAGAACACATTACCTCTGCTGTGCTTAATACCCATATGATCTGCACTGTCAGATTTTATTATTATTGTGACAGATACTGCAGCATATAAATTTTAAACTAATGAAAAAAATGTCATCTATCTTTTGGAGCTAAGTGTTCAAAGTGCAACAGCTATTCAATTTGATAGATCATTCTTCAGAGAGTTTGAGAAGAATTGCATATTAAAAATACAGTGAATGAGAGAAACCCTTACCTTTATCCAGTTCCACATTTCATAAACTAATTCTGGAGAACTCATGAGAGGTCTACTTCCAAAAATGTTTCTTTATGGAAAGTAGCTGGGAAAAAAAGTAAATAAAATATTTCTCTATTAAGATAAATTTGATTTGAATACAAAATAAAAGAGGGTATTAAAACTCACTAATGCTGTTTTTCTGCTTACTATGGTCTTCTGGAAATAGCAAAAA
>NW_009207006.1:0-2171 GCF_000690835.1 Fulmarus glacialis | reverse complement strand
AGCTGCAGTTTGTTGCTTTCATGTTGTTCTGTAGGTGAATGGTACCAATATTTATGATTCTCTAATAAAAGAATGCACACTTGGGTTTTATAAGGTAAAACAGTTGATAATATTCCAACAAAATGTTTTAATGTAAACACCTTGGGGGGAGCGGGGGGGGGAAATAAAAGTCTTTGTAGATTCCAGGTACAATGAAATTTTGGATGTTTTTAAAACAAAGTTTTCTCCCTGAAGATAAAATCAACATTTTGAAATCTGCAACCCAAGACAATTTCAGTTTGAAGACACATGAATACAAGGGCAAACATGAATCTATGCATGAAATTCCCTAGACTGTTTTATTAGCATGCTCATTAGCACAATGAGTTTTTGAGTTTTTCTTATATTTCAAGCACTTCATTTTAACAGTCAAATCATTGCTTAAAATGTCAACTGGTGCCCATTATCATTGAAGGTAAAAGTATTGCACTTCTGTTTACGTATTTGTGTGACTTGTTACTCTCATCTTCCCTCCTCCCGTTTGATACGTACTTTTGGAAACTTGTTGGCAAACTATGAAGAATATAAAACAGGATGTAAAGAATTAATTCTCAAAGACACTGATGCTCATATTGAAATTGCTTAAGTTATATTTTGAACAAAAGGTATATATGTTGTTATTATGATGAATTTTCAGGGTCTCAGGAATGTATTAGCTGTTTATATATAAAGACTAGCCCCTTCTTCAATTTCTGAGAGGCAAAATTTGAGAAATCCACCTTTTCATTTGGCTTCATTTGGCTAACAGATATTTACCATCAAAAGAAAATGATTGCTTCTTGGGAAAAGGCGGGAAAGAGAAAACTTTAATCAGTAGTAAAAAATCCATCCTTACAGTAACCTGTAAGGATCATCCTGTCAGTGGAAGTTTGGTTATTTTTTTAAAATGGGTTTCATTTCTACAGTCTCAATAGATGCAAGGGCTTTTCTTCCCATCTATAGGCTGTGTGGTTTTGATGCCTTGAGAGCAATGTGCAAAGGAGAGGAAACTGGAACTTTTTGGGACCTATTCAGGCAATGCAGATGGGAAAAGCAAATGTGTTACGTCAATTTTCAACTTCCTTCCAAATAAATCCCTCATACTGCTTTGGGAGCTAGTACTGATTAATAAGTCAAATTTATAGAAGAGAAGCTGCATGAGAGGAAAACACAAGACTTTTCACTCTAATAGCGAACACATACTAATGTAAAGGAACTTGTCAGTCTGAAAAATCCGTGACATTTTAAAAATCATCCCTATAGTCTGATTAAATATGGAAATGATCTTTAGATGAAGTGAACATTTCACAGTTCTGAGCTGGTTAAGTTTTTCTTTATTTCCTGCAGATTCAAACTATTCCAGGGGATATAACTAAGTCACATGTGGCTTACCATTGATCTTTAACATAAATCAGAAAAATAATGAAAATTAAGGAAAAAGGTCAGTGAACATTATTTCACTTTTCCTACACTTATATCTTCTGTTATTTAAAATAAATTGTATTATTTTTGTACTACAATAACTTCTTGTTTTGGGGTGACAACAAATAACAGCTGGGATGTTATTTACTTTGATTCTATAATAGAGTTTAGTTCAATTTCTGGTATGAAAAAGCCTCAGAGGAACACAGCAGGAACTCTAATACCAGATATTAAAACTGTTTTATTTTTTGGGATAGAAATAACAGAAGTTATTTACTTGATTCCAGCCTCAATGCATAAGCAAATAGTACTTAACCCTTGCACTATATTGGAATAAAAAAAGATCTAGTTTTTCTAGGACTACATTAGCAATGTAAAGCAGTAAGTGTTTTACTTTGTTTCTTCAAAAGAATTAATGGAGATATTTTAGAGCAGACTTAAGACCAGATACAGTATATTTTCTAATAGGGAAATGACAAAAATATGGAGCCTTCTCCACTTACTCAAGGCTGCATCAGACTTTTGTACTTTTGTGACTTCATCCACTGTTCATCAATTTTTTTTTTGTCCATCAAATTGCAATAAGAGAATATTTTTTCTTTTTTGAAACATAAGAAGTACCCAATTCTTATGAATGCATTGCATTAAAAATCTTCACTACAATATGTACAATATGTACACTCTCCATCATTTAGTAGCAGCCCTGATTAACTGGGGAGGTCCCGGATGAC
>NW_009207005.1:0-8437 GCF_000690835.1 Fulmarus glacialis | reverse complement strand
CCTGGGGCAGGGATGCTCAGCTGGGGACGTCTGCACTGCAGCCATCTGGGCTGCACCTCCCCATCCCCTTGTCCCACATGTGGGGGGGGATCCATGAGGAATTGCCCCATCCCCATGTCCTATATGTTGGGGGACCCACAGGGTCTGCTCCATCCCCTTGTCCCACATATTGCAGGCAACCTATAGGGGGGGATGTCTCATTTCCTTGTCCCACATGTGGAAGGACCATGGGGGGCTGCCCTATCCCCTTGTCCCACATGCAAGAGGGGATGCATGGGGGGGCACTCCAACCCCTTGTCCCACACAGGGACCATGGCACAAGGGGAAGCAAAGCTTGGCCTTAAGGGCAATGGCATGGTGAACACCGCTGACAAGCCCTTGGCCTCCATCTGCCATCAAACGGGGCACCTTCCCACCCCCCCAGATCGCAGGGGACCCGTGGCCCCAGAGGCTGGGGGCTTCCACCACACCACGAGAGACCCTTCTTCCCCCTCACGCTCAGTCCCTGCCATGTCCAGACTTAGCTCAGACCAGAGAGGTGGGGAGAGCGGGCCGGGGTATCCCCCGTGGGGTTTCTGCCGCGGCCCATCAGGGTGCATGTCTGCAGGCTGTGTTCTCTCTTCCCTTCCAGGCACGGAGAGCGACAGCGCTGAACACAATCACGAAACTGTTGATGACAACATACAAAAGACAATTTGCAAAATGCAGGCAATTTTTCCTTTCTAGTCCTCTAGTTTCTGGAAGCCACCCCACCTCCAAATACTCTTAGCCCTTACATGACATAGGTTACTTGCAGAGGCTAAATACAGCCCTAGGGATCCACGGGGCAACCTCCAACTGCCTTGATCTTGCAGAAAGGTGCCCACTTTCCTTGAAGGCAAGCAGTCCGTACGCTGTCAGGACAGCCCTGGGCACAGAATAAATCCCCCTGTTGTGCTGTGGGCTGTGTCCTTAGCTGTCACCCATGGGACTCTCCGACAGCACCAGATCAGCATGCAGCTGGGTGGCCACCAAGATGCCACTGAGATGCCCAGGCCCTGGGACCCGGATTTCACTTTGCTCCGCTGTATTGCCACAGTGTCTGGGCTGGGATTACAGATGCTTCCAGCTGGAGATGCTTTGAGGCCAGCATGTCCAGATACTGTTTGGCACATGGAGTGGGATGGGGTTAGGAGGAGATGTGACAAGATACTTCACACAGTGCAAGCTATGCCCCAGCTGGGGCTCAAACCACTGAGTGACACATTTGTACAATTGCATGTCAGAAACGCACTTTCATAAGGCAGAAGCTGCATTTTTCTCAAGTACAGCCAAACTCACTTCTCACTCTGGCCTAATTTCTCACCAAGGTTGCAGAAACATTGTAAAAACGTTGTGGCTTTAGGTTTTGCTGGCTTTCTCATCCATTTTTAACTGCACTTGCAACTGGAAGCAACGTCTGTCCTAGACCTCCACGGTCCTCTCCTGCTTGCGAGCATGCTTGTCACACTGTTGCAGATTCTTGGCACCTACAAAGGCTCCTGCTGCACTCATGGCATTGGATGCAAAAAAATTACCTGAAAACCAAGTAAGGACCAAAGTTCAACTCTTCTTTTACTGGAAGTTTGGCAAAGCCTCAGGAAAGTGGTAGAGACAAAAACCTCATAGTCCTGATGTGCATTAAGGGAAAAGAGCTGACAAGAGGAGAGCTTTACGCCGAAAGCAAGCAGGTGTTTCGCTCCTGCATCATGCACTGCACTCCTTTCAAATCAGAGCTGGAAAATAAATTTTAAATTTCATTTAAGATGAAGCTAGGGTTTTTTTCCCCTCTCCCAGTGAAGAGTAGCTTTGGGTTCAATTTTTCGGTTCATGTCATTCCTCACTCAGCACCTAGGGCAGAGTCCCAAATCTGCAGAGAGGATCTCATTCATTCAAGCTTGGCTTGAGTCCTAGTTTGGGTTCGGTCTGGTTTCCTTCTCTGGCTCTGGTTCTGCCCTGGGTTTTACACTTGGTATCAGCACTCTCTCCTCAGATCAGCATTGTGGGAGAGACACTGACTATTGCTGTTGAGGTCCTTTCACCGAATACTCACCCAAGGAGGGAGAACCCAGCTCTCTCCTGCAAACAGCATTAACACCACCTAAATCATAGGATTATCGGATCAGAGAATCACAGGATGGTTTGTGTTGGAAGGGACCTTTAAAGATCATCTGGTCCAACCCTTTCCACTGGATCAGGTTGCTCAAAGTCGTGTCCAACCTGACCTTGAACACTTCCAGGGATGGGGCATCTATAACCTCTCTGGGCAACCTGTTCCAGTGTCTCACCACCATCATCCTAAGAAATTTCTTCCTTATGCCCAATCTAAACCTACCCTCTTTCAGTTCAGAACTGTTGCCCCTTGTCCTGTCACTACAGGCCCTGGTAAAATGTCTCTCTCCATATAGGCCCCCTTTAAGTATTGAAAGGCCACCATAAGGTCTCCGTGGAGCCTTCTCTTCTCCAGGCTGAACCACCCCAACTCTCTCAGGCTTTCTTCATGGTTTCATATGATGTACAAAGCTTCAACCAAGAGACCCACTGCAGTGACAGGGGCCAACAGGTGTTTTAAGTCACCCCAGAATCCAGTTTTTCCTTCTCCCAGTGGGGAAAAACTAATTACTGCACTATGGCTGGGGAGAAGATGGGTTGCAGGGAGGAGGGGAGCAGAGCATAAAGGAAACCAGAACAACTGAAAATGCCCAAGTGTTTTTCCTTGTCTGCTTTATTTGAGCCAAAAGCATTCTGAGTTTGGATTTCACTGTTAGTTCACAGATAGTTTTAAATGCAAACTTTTTGTGAAGCAGCCAACGCTTCTGTCCCCTAAGACCTATTCCAAATTGCCCCACTAGCCAGACAACAGCAGATGCACTTGGATGCTTTGAAGGTCAAACAGCAAATGGAGACTAGGCAAAAACTTAAACTCCCTCCCCCGCTGATGAGTTTTTCCTCTCCAGTCACATCACAAGTGTTTTGTCAAGTCGCACAACTACTCTTTTTAGTGCAAGCAATGCCATTCATCTTCACTTCCAAAAATCATCGGGGATTTTCTTCCTAACCCGCACCCCTCCTGCAAAAGGGAAATGACAGTACTTTTGGCTTCTAGATCTGCTAGACTCCATAGCCTGGAAGTTCACCTGTTACACATCTACAGCACAATTTAGCCTCGGAAGTGCACTATGGGCTACAGTTGTGCCACTCTCTGTACCTGAGGAGGACAGCGGGCTTTGCCCCAGCATCAACGCCAGGCGCAGATGTCCTGGGCCCGGCAGCCAGCCCACAGATGTGCATACAGGGGAGAACTGCTTCCAGGTCACTTCACCAGTCCCAGGTAACATAAACCCCACGACTTGCAGCTCCCACAGCACCTGGAGTCGACCAACCCCTTGAGCCCATCAGCGTCAGCCCTGGCTGCACGTGCTCCTTTTCCAGCGGGCCCCTGGGAACCAGGCAGCAAACGACAGGTCAGCGCAGCGCAGCAAACCAGGCTCCCATCCGGCAGGCAGCAAGCACGTTTCAGTGTCTCAGCGTTCAGCCTGAAAGGTCACAGGTCCTGCTTTTCAGGAATGCATTCACCACGAAAGCCATGGTTCCTTTTGTGAGAACAGCTACGCACCTTATGGGGTCGTAGTGAAGAATGCTCCTGAACATTTACGAACTCCTGAAATGGTGCTATTAACAAATGCAAAACAATTCCCAGAAGGTAGTTTTGAGCTTGGCATTTTATATAACAGGAAGCATATAATGACTAAGAGGACAGAAATATGCTGAAGCAGCTGCCCTCAGCATGCTGCCTCCCTGAACAAGGCAGGATTATGCAGAGAAACAGGAGATGCAAATCCGTTATCTCCACGCTGATGCATCACCAGTATCAACCCTGCTGTTTCCTAAATTAGTGGGTTTTTTTGTTATGCTTTAAAAATAGTTTAAAGAAGAAAAACTTCATGATGCAATTCATTCGAGCTTCAGCTAAAGTACTTTTGGTGGCAGAAATGATCCTGGCTATATTTGGATACAACGCGTAGCTTTCTTCAGTAGTTCAATTATTTGATTTCTTAGAGTCCAGACATCATTCACTTCAGTTTGACCTTTTAAAGCAATTTACTTCAAAAGTTACGGGAAAAAAAATTACTATAGTTAAAGAAACTCTGAAAGCATGGGCTGTGCTTTTTACCCACAAAACCCTAGGTTTTGTCAACGCAGATGGTTTTCTTCTTTAGGGAAGAAGAAAAGCCTTTAGAGCCACACACGCACACAAGACTACCCAAGTTAAAATTTTATTGGAAACACTGAAAAGCTCTAGTAACAAGATCACCTCATAGTACAAATACAGATTTAAATGCATAAACTAAACCAATTAAAAATCTATTCGTGATTACTGTACATAAGTGGAATATTACTCTTGGCTACCCACCTTTGTGAATGAAATGGAATGAAAGCTGAGTTAGGAGAAACAGCTCTAGAAACAAAAGACAATCTGCCCAGGACAATATTAGAAAGAGAGAGGTTCTTCTTTCTAACACAGGCATCCTCTAAGGAGACAAAAACAAACCGGAGGCTCTGAAGCTCTGAGGAGTTCAGTTTTCCCATGTCTGTTTATGCTTTCAGTCACACAGTCACAGCATATAATCAAGTCCAGTTAACAGAATCCTATACGTTCTGCTTGTCCTTGAATTCCAAGGAGGCACTCACAGAGTAACTGGGACTTTCACAGGCTAGAAAGAGCAAAGATCACCTTCCACGTCGCAAGGCTTGGCAGGATAACTTGATTCATGGACAAGTATTTGCTTAGAACTAAATCCAGCTGGAAGTAACTTCACTCAGCATCCGTCGACTTATAGTGATCATCATCCACAGTGGAGTAGATGTGTCCCTCGCTGCTGAGGAATTCAACGGCTTGCCTTTGAAGGGGAATAAAAAAAAAAAAAGGCAATTGCTAACTAGTTCATATCAACACCTTCCTCTCAGGGATTTCCTATTTACAGACCCCATCCCTGCTGTTCCCTTCTGGCATCTGCCAAGGGAAGCTCTCGGTGGCTCTATGCTGCGAGCAGTTTAAGTGCTGCTCCACCAGTCAGTAGGTACAGAAAGTTTCTCCAAAGCTATGGCAATATGCTCTCCCAGCAGCTCTTAGACTCTGCCTGCCACAGAGGGGAAGGCCACCACTCTCAGTACTTCCCAGGTAAAAGCAGTACCTACCACTCTGCTTCAAAGGGGACAGAACACAGAAAGATAATGGATGTTAATTACTGTCTTTAGGCTTCACTGTTTTTCTAAGTCTCAGGGAGGAGAAGTTATAAGGCAAAGGGACTTTTAACAGAAACAGTCTATTCCCAAGTTTTGACTGGTGTGCAGAGAGCAAGGTAGTCCTTGAACAGGAGAAAATACTGCTGAGGCACTGCAGTACTCCCAGGTGCCTATTACTTTGCTACTGAACTGTTTAGGGAGTGAAGCATTTCATCAGCCCTTCAACCGACAACGGCTCATTCTAAGCTGTTGAAGACTTCAAAAGCTCTGGCTCACTTCTGCACCCTACTGGGAACATCTGAAATTACTAGTGCTGTTGAACAAGTAAGGATCTGGGCTTGCCCACTACTTTCCTCTCTGCCTCCTTTTATCAAACTCCAGGAGGGACCGCCTGGATTTCCAGAACATCCCTCGTTTCTACACACTTACTTGATTGTTGACATGCTCATATTGTGGAGCTGAAGTTTCAACTCTTGAAGACTCATACCTTCTGGGACAGGGCAGTTTTTAATCAAGTTCAGCACCTGCAAAAGCAAGAATCACCATTAGCACACAGCTAGGTTTCTCTATCATCGACGGACAGCAAGGTCGAGGAAGAACTATCCGTCTTCAAAGAGTAACTGAGCTTTCATTTCTCTGTCCTACATCAAGCCACAGTAGCCCCTGCTGCGACTGCTGTGTTCCTGGAGAAGCCGCTTGCACCTACCTGACTCTGATGCGCAGTGAGTCCATTCACTGGCAGGCTGCCACCTCCTCCATAGCCCCCCACATCAGCTATCCCAGCAGAGGAAAACGACTGAGGCATTCTTGATGCTGACTGAAATTACGAGAGTAAAATTGCTGTTGTTACACAGCCTGCCACAAGCCCACGGCATTAAAGACTCAGTCTTATTTCAGAGAGACAGTAATTAAAAATAGATTCCCAAAAGAAATTCCCGCTGGAAATGGACTGCAACCAATCTCTCTCCAAGGAAGCCAGGACTCCGTTACACCTTCACTGTAGCCCTCCAACAGCCCCACAACTGGTATACACTTTGGTCCAAGATGGAATCAGGATCTTCAAGTACGTACATACCGTAAGATTTTTTCTGAGGATCATATGCGCATTCACAATCTCTAGTATGTGTGTGGTGAACTCATTCATATTTTCCAGAGGCATGATCTTAAATGCCACCAAACTTTTCTTATTCTTTCAGAGAAAAAAAAAAAAAAAAAGGCAAAGAAAAAAAATTAACATCACAGCAACAGGAACATGCTTAATAGCCAGTCCAACCATTCTCTCCAGAACAGGGATAGTGGTGGGTAGGGAGCTTGTCTGCACGTAACTAGTCCAGAACTTTCTGACTTACATTTTCATACGTGATTTTGCAAGACAATGCAGACAGGGTAACTTCTCTTTCTAAGTGGCTGGTAATTAACTGCACTTTGCTTTAACACATGCACCATTATTTGAATATTCATTCATATATTTAGTTATAATATTTAGTTATGAGACAACCACATCACATAATACGCTACAAGAAGCATCCCCATTAACCAGAAGCTGGTCTAAGCTCTACAGTACAAACACCCAAGAACCTGGTATCCAGTACTCTGTTCTGCTGAAAACAATGCACTGATGAAAAATGGCGTTTTAAATGGGTCCTCTGTCTTTTGCATTTAGGAACAATTAAAGTGTTATTAAATACTGCCCTGGCAAAAACATTGAAGGATTTGTCCACAGGAAAGGATGAGCAAAGACCACAATTAAGTGGATATTCTAAAAGAGCCCACTAACACTGTGCCAGATCGCCAATCCTTCACACCACTGCTCCAACTTTGTGACTTGAGGAGTTAGAGATGGGTAACATCATCTTACCTGGAAAGAACGAAGATGACCAGCTACTTTTACGTAAGTTCCTGGAGGTACCACAACATTCTCGCCACCTGCCTCCTAACAGAGAGGAAAAGGAGAAAGGAAGGTTTTGCTGATTCACGTTTCCATTTCTCAATTATCACAATAAATTACTTAGGAAAGAAGGCTTATCTCAAGCAAACACAAACAGCATGCATTCCTATGTCCAGTAAGAGCAGCTGGGCAACCATAACCGTAAATGAAAAATAAAGAAAAAAACCTATTTGCTCGTTTGAACACACTCTACACTTGACAGCAGTCAAAGCCAGTTGTCTGCTCTGCTGTCCCTGTCCACTTCTGAGAGGTTTTCACAAAGCAACCAGAGGAAAGAACCCTCAAATAGTAAAAAAGCAGGTGTTCAACTACGTAACTTGACTAGGGGAATGAAAGCAGTCCAGAACCTTTTTTGCAGTTAAGATAAACTTGCAGTTAAGATAAACTTGCAGTTAAGCCAACTGCAAGTCTGCCCAATTACTCTCCCAAAGTTGTTCAGTTGTTTGCCTTCAAATATGTTACAATAACATGGGCTAGCTTTAAAGGCCTGCCATAACCAGTGAAAATTACCAGCATGCATCAGAAAACAAGACAATATTCATCAGTACACATCTTTGCCTCAATCACCGAGCCACACAGAAAAATCTCTGTTCGCTCCCTCTCCTTGTATTTCTACACAAAGGTACAGAGCACACACCTCTCAGTTCAGCTATGAAGTAACGGTTGAGCTCCAGCAGCTAAACTCTAAAAAATTATTCAGAGTGATTCAAAGTAGAACCACATATGAATTACAAAACAGGAGGAGAGTCATGAACAGTACCAGTGATCTCTGCTACAGCAGCATCTCCCTTGGCTTTCAGGGGCATGTTATTCCTAAAACACTTTTCATAATAGCCACATCTTTTTGATAGGTTTTCTCTCTTCACCGCTCCCAAAGCTTTTAAAGAAGCATGTTCATAAGGAATACGGTGCTTACATCAGTATCAACCCACTGCCTGACATCCATCGGGGCTGCCGTCATGTCGTCCACTTTGTAGAGAATGTTTGTCGGTGCTTTCTCAGCGTGCCGGATTATCCCCATAATGGTGACCTGCGTTGGAAGAGGGAAGAGTTTATCCGGGAAGCGAGTTTGTTTTACCCGCAGCCTTCCCGCTCGCTGCTTTCCCCGCGGCGCCCACCTGGGAGATCTCCACGTCGCGGATCCGGAAAGTCTCGTCGACCTGCTCGGCTGCCAGCAGCTGCGACACGGTACAGGGCACGATGTTCTGGGAGCGGATCCTCTGC
>NW_009207004.1:10437-17917 GCF_000690835.1 Fulmarus glacialis | reverse complement strand
CTAAACATTTCTATGATTCTATGTGTTGCAGTCCTGCTCCTGGTACGCTGCAATGCCACAGAGCAGCATCCCAGGGCCTGGGAGCAGCAGGTCTCCAGCATGACACAGGCAGACTGGCTGAATTGCATCACCAGAAATGCTTTTAGTTTCACATAAGAGAATTTAGGTATTCTCTTTGACAGCTCCACCATATGCAAATCCAGGCAGTTGTGTTGTCTTAACACCTGTCTGGTTTTAAATGCATTGGCTTTTTTAGTCACTCCAAGAAAGGTGGTCTGGAATTATCATATTATACAGTCTGCATGTCACAACTTTAAAGTCATATCATTGTTTTATTTCTGTAATAATTTCACTGTAACCAGGAAAACTTACTACCTGAAAGTGCTTTTCAAGGAATTGTCTGTATTCCTTTATACTTGTTTCCCTTCTTATGTGCTTTAATTATAGAGCAACATGACTTGGATAATTATCTTTGTGGCTAAATCCATCCAACAGAGAGAAAAAGAAAAAGAATAATTTATAACTAAAAATGAATGTAACACTTTCAAGAAATATTAAGCCATTTGCAGCAAGCCGCTGGTAAATATGCCAAGTACAAAAATTATTGGTTGAACAAGTCTAAAATTTCAATGGAATTGAATTTTGTTCACTTTCTACCTTCCTTTGTCAGCACAATTTAACAACACCTTGTACTTCTGCTTTGAAAAGCAGCCACCTTAAATCAAATAAAAGTCTCATTAAATTTCCCACACCCTTCTTTAGAAAAATGCACAGTGATATGGCATTTCCCATTGTCTGTCTTTAGTGTTATTTAGCAGGGCTATTGAAATGATGCTAAGACAGCAGTACAGGTGGATGCAGAACATATTAATAACAAAATAATTGGAATGTCAAAGCTCATGAATTAGCACTTTTGAAATTCAACTGCAATCAGCAGATTATGGGTTTTGTGCCTTATACAAACTATAAACACTGCAATTCATTATATGCACATCCAATGTTTTTTTTTTTTCTGCAGGCTTCTTTGTCACTGAGTGCTAAATTAAGAAATTAATCCTTCAGAGGTCAATGAAAAGGGCTTTATTGCTATTCACAAAATCAAATACTCAGAACAACAAACAGTCTGAGCAGCTCCCCCAGCCCTGTATACCACCACTCCATCTGTGCTTAGCATTCCTTCCCTAGACACTTGGAGGGAATTTTTCAAGCTGAGCTGAAAACTCAGGCAGTTCTCAGCTATTGCTGCTTTCTGCTGAAAACTCTAACTTCAATATATCAGACAAAATATTAGTTCTGTAGGAGGAGAATGTGGACATGATTAAGGCTTAAATCCTTCCTCCCTGAGCCTGTCCCTCAGGACTGATTCTTTCTTCCTTCAAACACACAGCTTTCTGCTGAACACACTCCCACATGAAATAACATCTTCTCCCTTTTCTTGCATGCATGCACAGATACCAAACAGCTTTGTGATACTGCAACGGACAATGACATATACCCATCACCTAACATTCATTTAATTTGTAGACTTGGGAAAAATAAGCTGGGGGGATGGGGGGGTGGGCAGTAAAACTCTCTTTTGTTGGTCTACACAGCTGTAAATACACAAAGTAAATAATAAACCACATTAATCACTGTACATTTTTGACCTAGCATTCTGTCTGAGCCATTGGTTTCTTTACCTGGTGTCACACAGAAGAGTTCAAAAGTTCAGTTCAGCTAAAATTCTTCTGTGTGGAAACAGAGACAACTTTTGGTTTTATTATTTACAGGTTTATTATTTTTCTCACATAGAAAACCTGATGGAATGGTTCACTGATGAGTTAAAAAAAAAAATCTTTCCAAGAGTGCCTGTCTTTTAGATAGTACTCGCAGTTTGCAAAAACACTTCTTCAGTGACTCTAGGGAAAGCTACACTTTATCTGGCATGCATCCAGTGCACAGCTCTTTAATAAAACTGATGGATAATTATTTTTTTAACCCTGTGATCTTCTCTATCATTGATTCTTCTAGTCTGTAGAAATGCCTGTGCAAAAAGGGCATAGCCTCTGGGAGTACATAATGTGACAATGCTTAGTTTGTTTTCTTAACTGTATCAAAGATGACAGCTTTTTCAGTTTAAAAATACCTCTTCAGCTATATACAAACACTATATATATTGTTGCACAGGAAAATAGAGAAAGTGTAACCTGTATTGTAGTCTGGTTGTACTGCACAGAAACCCAAATTTGTAACTGCCCTGAACATTAAAAATCAAAGACACAAAAAAGATTCTGCTTTTGTGTCAGACTGTGATTTTCTTTTTTCCCCTTTCAACTCCTAACTAATCACTGAGTGTTCATCAGAAAATAATTCCTTCTTCTCCCACTCTGAGCACCACCTGGGCTCTTCCCTTGCTATGATATTCCCTTGGAGCATCTTGCTCTACTGATGCTAACCAGCTTTTTTCTCAGAGTCTCTAATTGTACATAAGCAAGTTAAATTCTGAGCAATTATTCTCCACTAGTACTTAGCTTTAAAGGTTGATGCCTTATATTTCAAAAGGGTCAAAAAATGTTTTCACACCTTGTCTGTTTTACTAATTATATCAGCTGGTCCAGTAAAAGGTTTTACATCTCCCCACAAACCTTGCTTAACCCGGATTGCAAAGCATCATATTAATTTTTTTCAGGTTTTTAATGGATATTCTACTAAGACCTTTATGTTTGCAAATATCAAACACCTTGCTGAATGTTACAAAACTGATCTCTTACAGCTGCCAGTTAATTTATTTAAATGCCAAAAGTAATGCTTTTTATATTAAACAACTAGTGAGGGAACAAAAGAGAAAGCACTCTTTATTTCCCTAGCAGCATCCTAGCCCTGCCTGTGGTCCACTTAATTTAGGGAATACATAATCTCTCTGTAAATTCCACAAGTGAGTGCTGCCTGGTTATTGTCACTACATAATGTCCAGCAAGAGGAAGCAAAACTTGCAGAGAGATAACAGAGTATTCACATAGCTTTGCATAAATATTGGATAATGGCTTCCCTCTGAGAGATTTGTAATGCTCCAGTATCAAAAGACTTATGCATTAAAAATAACTAGAATGTATATCAGATTCTTTCTGATATCTTTTCACACTTCAGATTATGCAGCTTGGAAGAGCACAAAGCTAGTGACAGTGTAACTCCCATTTGATACTTTCTGGACCTCATGTGAAACAGGTTTTTTCCAAAATACAATATCCCAAATAATCTATTAAAAATGAAAATATTAACCTTTTTATGAATGTATTATCAACTTTTGACTTATAAAATAAAACCATGTAAATAAGCAGTCTAATAGTAAATCTGTGTAAGCAATTTATGGATCTGTGGAGTTTTCAGTCAAAAGACACGAGCTCATACTACTCTGGGAACCTTTCTTGCACACAAACACCAGGATCAGGCCAAAGAACTTTGCCAAGTTTCATTTCTGTACTTGCCTTCTTGTACAGATCTCATACCTTAATGTCACAGACGTGTAATTTACCCAGCAGACAGTATTTGACTCCACAGGAGGCAGGAAAAAAGCTAAGAAACTTTTTTCCATTTCCTTCATTGCAAGATTCTTGCTCTCAGGAAGGTCTTGCCCAACCTTGTGTAAAATGGCTCAGCAATGGGACTGACTTCATTTCCCTGGAAAAACACAGTTCTCAGCCTAGGAGTGCTCAATGTTGCTGAAATTCCCCTGACGAGCAGGATACGCTTTACTTGGCTCACTATCTATCCCGTTTACAGATATTAAACTACTGATTCTGCAAGACACTGAGTGCCTCCAGTTCCCACTGAAATGGAATGTAATCTTGCAACAGGACAATTTATACCACAGTTATTTGCCTCTTTCCACCTTAGGAGTAAATTTCCTGATAAATTAATGCATGTTAAGCCACAGTTAACTTTTAAACAGCAAACCTTTGCATGGGAGTATTCCCTCTTGGGAGAGTTTACAAAGAGCAGCAGCCTGCAGATCTCCTCTGCTAAAATGCATTCAGGACAAAGCCAGACAACTTCACAAGGGGTGGAGTCCTTGAACTGGAAAGAAAAGAATTCCCCATGCTCATATTTTCCTGATCAACCTGCAGTTTGAGTATGACCCAGTGATCCAAATACACCACCTTGTTCACTGGACAACATTGGCCTCTGTCTCTACCACACTTACCTCAGCTTGGTGACCTCTGCAGAAAAAGCAACAAGCCAGCTCCTCAGATGCTGTTTTTCTGAATCCTAACTCTCTTGCCAACCCTCAAGTTGGTCTTAATCATTACAAAAGCATCATTATCTGAAGTTAAATAGAAGATTTCTCTTCATGGATTTCTGTAAGCATCACATTTTAGTTACATAGGACTTTACGATCCCATCAGTACAATGAGATCTTAAGCTTCTGGCAGCAACGGCCCTTTTCTGGATGTCATCAGATTTGAAGAACTTAGGAGTTAATAATGTTGTCAGTCCTTCTCCTCTAAACACCTCCTCTGCCTCTTGTCTTATACCCAGCTATCCTGACTGATCACCAGTCTTCCTAGATTAAACAAGCATCAAAGAACACATCAGTAAGCCAAGTTGTAGTTATTTTTCCCCACACCCCAAGATTAAGCTAACTCTAAGCTTAAGCATTAAACCATCACTGTGACCCGTGCCTAACTTAATATACGACTTTCACCTCTCACAGAACATGCTTCTTGAACATGGATAGAAATCTCTTTATACTACTTCAGACAGCAAGGTCTACAGGGCTTCATAATGAGCTCTCAGGCAGGTTGATTAACTGATTTGGACTGGGAAATTTAACACAGTGGTACGAATACTAATCAGAGAAAAGATATGGCTAGGATTAGGACATGGACAGAAGTGGCTGCGGAATTCAGTTTATTGCTAAATTCTGCAAGATGCAGTAAGTTAATAGAACTGACAATGTTTGCAGTGGTAAATGTCTCAAGTTTATTGGAGGGTAAGACTGGAAATGGTCAAGGATAGCTTTGGGGTTGAGCTTAAGTGAGGGTGAAAGTTTAGAGCTCCAGGCATTAAAGAACAGTTATTTCAGGATTTCAGCTTTTAGGACACAGCCCTCCAAACCATTAAATGCCAGTCAAGCACACTTGCAGAGGATCTGCTCAACTACAAGAAAATTCACTGCACAAGTTGGATGGAAACTTGCTAAGCGGAAAAGGAGTGGTTAACAATGCTATAAATTAGCCTGACCTATACAATCTGTCCACCTACTATTCTGTCATATACCATGGATCAGGTTAGAACACAGAGACAAGAGAACAAAGAAACTTGCCCATGGGGTAGTGTTCAACTGAGGCTTTGGGTTTCTCTTCAATACTCTTTGTGCCCTATAGTAAACAAAACTGTGTCAAAGCAAACCTACAGCCACCATCCCATCATCATCATCACCACCACCATTTAATTTTAGCATGGTCCCTGTTATACTTTTAACTCCTACCAATTAGCACACTCTCAAAAAAACTCCTAGACACAAACTCCAAGTTAATACAAAAATAGGTGAGTTAAGGGTAAAATAATTTAGCTATATGGATATAAGTTGTGCCATATCAGTTAGCCTTTGGGACCAAAAGGTCTCTGTCATTTGGATGATTGTCCAAAATCTTTGGTATGCCCATTGCTGAAATTTCCCTGGCTCTCATAAAGAAATTACTGCCCAGCTCACAAAATAGCATGGATACAAGAAGTCTTGAAAGCCATCTCTCACCTCTCCACTGGATGCCTTGAGCTGAAGACACTCTTGAGTTTCTTCCTGACACATGGAATCTTTGAGAAAGTTTTTCAAGTCTCCTGCAGGAGGTAGGATTGTTTCTTTTCTGTCCATTTACAAATTGGTACAGCTGAGGTCTTTGCCAATTGTCACTACAGGTCTAGATCAGCAACTTCAAAAACTGAGCAGTTAACTTTGCTTGGTAAACACTGGAAATGAACAACAATGAGCTAAGAGTCACTGCCCATAAGGTAATCAGAAGAAAGGACTCATGCCAGGTAAGTTTTGTTGCAGTCTGATCTGTTTTATGCAGATACCTTAATATGATGGGCAGGGGACAAGAATTTCTATTATTTGGTTACCAAGCATTCTATTATTGAACTTTTTTCTAAGAGTTTTTCCTGGCTTTTTCCAAAATATCTGCTGTACCACTTAAGGGACATGCTGAAAATATAAGGTGTTCAGTTCACCCAGGAAAAAAAAAAATGCAAATGCAGGAAAAAGGAAATCTATCACAATCATTTACAGCACTATAAGGCTAGAAAACCAGAGGATATGAAATAGTAGAATGATTCATACCACATATAAACTTACAATTAATAGAGACACACCTTAGGTAAATGCCACAACACCCGTGAAATAAAGACTTGTTCTGCAGCTTCACTGCTGTGCTGTACCCAACTCTTTTGTATGTGAATTAATAACCTTCGACAATATTATCAAGTGACCAAAGGCCCCTATACAGAGCACTGATTCTGCGCATATTCATACCTGTGCTTGATTTTATGTGCATAAGCTGTCTCATTAACGTCAATGGGATAACACGTTCATGCAAAGTTAATTCCGAAGATAATTATTTGCAGCATTAGCAACTTCTTTGTAATATGAAGAGGCCGAGATCAAAACTGCAGTGTTGCTTATAGCAAACTTTTCTTGAAAGACATTTTTGTACAGTTTCTCCTCATTGTTCCTTACATTTCATACTGTCAGTACATCCAGAAACTTCTATAAGAATTATTGTGTTACAATAAATCTAAGACTGTATATACAATTAAGTGGTCTAGCTTGTGTGTCCGTATGGATATGCATAGGAATAAATAAATACTTTGTAAAGAGGCCATAACACAAATTCTATACATGTCCAGTTTTTGGCCTAATCTAATCCTTCTTTGTTATCACATTTTGTATAATACACATTTTATTGATAAACCAGCTATAGTGTTATTTAGAATTTGTACCAGCACTCCCCATGGCCCAATCCCAAAGCTTACAGGTTTTCCTGTAATGAAAAAAGCATGAAAAACAGGGACTTTCAGTCTCAAAATTTTATTTTCTGAACTGGAACTAGGCATGTCTGATGTCTGCATAGACTAGGTGCTCCTCCACCTTTGTCTTTCAGGAGGCTCGATCTATAGATGTTCTCAAGACACACACTGGGGCTAGTTCCCCACTACCACTAGGTATACCACTGGGGCTAGTTCCCTGCAGCTTGCAGTTGTTGTCTTTTGTGCAGCTAATTAGTCATTACAGCACTCATGGGGGAACTGGATGGTTCCTTCTTTTGCCTATGAAGATCCAAATTTGTTTCTCTCCTGCAAGTATCCTAACACTTAACAGCACTTAAGCCCAGGACTTCTCCTTACCGTGAGTCATTAATGTCAGATAACAGTCTGAAAACCTGGACACTATTCTCTGTCATGAGTGTGATAAGCATTAGTCTACAGGTCTATAGTTATTTTCTCC
>NW_009207004.1:0-10406 GCF_000690835.1 Fulmarus glacialis | reverse complement strand
TCCCCTCTCCTAAGGCATCTTGAATTGTCTTCACCTGCCAAAAGACCCTAGGAGAGAGTTGTGAGTTTGAATCTTCACAGCCTTAAGCACTTCCAGAGTCACTGCTCTAACTAAGAGGCTAGGCTAGAAGAAATATGCAGCTGTAGAAATAACTACCTTTCCTTCCTGTAAGGAGCGAGAACGTACTCCTTTGGAAGAAAGATTATAGATACCTGTCTTCAAGTGGAGGTCTGGCTTTTGGATTCAAATGCACCAGAGGCATCCACGTCACGGAAAGGGATGACATTGCTGAAACATGCCTGTGCTCAGTGTTTCCATTTGGCTGGCTTGAAGAGCCTCTGCACAGATTTCAGCAGCTTCGCACCCAAATAGGGTGGTGGGTTTGTATCTTATTCTGAGGTAAGTATCTTCTCCCAACTGTTGTAAAAGGGAGCCTGGGAACGGCATGCAGTTTTCACTTCCAGAGCTGTTGCCTACAGAGTGGGTTAAGCAGCCTCAGCTTTGTCACTCTCCAGTCTCTGCAGATCCAGTTCAAGTTGTTTACTGGATCTGGTCCCTACTTCTTTCAGAAATTCAACACTGTGTTTTCATATTTAAACATCCATTTTCTTCAGCATGGAAATAGGCAGACTGCCATGTGCTTGATAAAGCCTGTTAATCTATATAATTTTAAATAAAAATAATTAAAGTAAACTGATGGAAGAACAATTTGCTATTCATTTTCATACTGAAAACAGCCATCGCTGCCTTTTCATGAGAAATGAAGGCCTCCATTTTTTAATATCAGTCTCCAAATACATAAAAATAATTTTCATACTTAATTTTCATCTCTGCTTCATGGCATTAAAAATGCAATCTATTTAGATCTTCCATGGCAGCAGATTTATGCAGCAGAATCACTGAGGCGATAGATTCAGAATTCCTCCCTTCTTGTATGCAGAATATTTCATATGAATGTAATTAAGACCTGAATGCAAAATCTGTGAAATTCACTAAAATATATATATGAAACGTGATAGAGATCAATGTTTGCATCTCAGTAAGGATGGTTGCTAAGGTATAACAAAACAGCACTCTTTTGTAAAATGGAAGGAAGCAATCTTGCGATACAAATGAAAAGAGAAATTGTGTCACATGGTCTATCCTATTAAGATGGAACATCATTTTATATACGGTATCAAAATTAAATTAAACTGGCTATCCTTTCCTATTATTCATTAGCATTTCAAATTTTCAAAGCCTTCACTTTTTCAGCTTCAGCATTGCTACTGAAGAAGACTAATGTGGCTGCTTATTTCAACCTTTCTTTAATTTTCTCCTAATAGATTTTCAGTGCAGCTCTATTTTTCTGCAAGTGAAAGCAAATTACTCCATACATTCCTCATCCTTTCGTCATGCAACAGCATCGATCATACTGAAGGCAATACATTTTCTTAATATTAATTTTGTAAAACCCATTGAGCAACAATGACATTAAATTCATTCATGTTTGTGGATCTAAAGAGGCCGAATAAGTAGTTAACTTTCTGGGCAGTGCTAACTAGGTTCTGCATACCAGAAGAGCACCAACAGTGTCTGAAATAATTTCCAATATTTAAGGCTTAATTCTTTTCCCTAAAACATAAATAAGAACACTTCATTATTGCATCATCTTGAATCTGACTTTCATAATGTAATTTCACATTCTAGAGCTGGTTGGGAAAAAAAAAAATCCAACAAAACATTTTCCTTTAGAATTTGCTCTTCTGTTGAAAACAGAGCACTTTTTTTTTTTTTGGGGGGCGGGGGGGGCGCAGGGGAGGAAGGACAGATTTTTGGTAAGGTTGTTTGAAACTTGTATAGCTTCCTACCAGCCCAGCAACTTAGCTCCCTGACAACCTACTGAGCCAAAGCCCTTGAACTGTGGAAATGATGCCCCCTGCCCCTTCTGTATCTTGTCAGTCCTAGAGATGAATCCTCCCTACACAGCCAGACTTACCGAGTTAACTTGTGACAAGAGTTTCATTGTTTTCAATCATTGGAAGAAAAAAGTCTCCAACTTTCAATTGCAGGATCCCTTCAATAGGCGGTTCATCTAGTATTTTCCTAGAGGGTGAAGTTATTGCAGCAATTTTTACAGGCCCAGAGTGACTTTTCACTCTTGTGGTTTATTTTCATTTCTTTACTTTTAAGAAGTGACAGATCAATGATCAGAAAAAAAGATTAGGAAAGAAAAATCTTTCTCTTGTCCTGAAGGAATTCATATTTCTGCAAAGTACGCTACTATATTATCAGGTTACTGGCTGAAGCACAGAAATCCACTATTTATATCAATAAAAGCAAAATCACAATTAACCTACACTGCATTGGGTCGGGGCGGGGCAGGGGGGGAATGTATCCATTTTCTTTGGATGAGCTATAGCAGAAATATATTCTTACTTCCCATATAAATGTATGGAGATAATGACAAAGAATGAATTTAGATTCCTGTTCAGTTTTGAATATGCAGCTAGAGCACTTCAAAGGCAACATGGCAAAACAATGTACTTCTTCAGCCCTGCTGCTTGACACAGAGGTGTTTTGGTTTAGGCAGACATCTGACATGGAACATATCAACCTAATTGAGTAATGTTTTGGCAAAATTTCTAAGTAGTTGTTAACTGTCTCATAAAAGGGAACTGAACAATGTCAGTTAAAGCAGTACTTCATCTCTGCCATAAACACAGCAGAATGCAAGCAAACTTTTTTCCCCATGTCCAAATCCAAGAAAGGAACGCAGAAGGAACTTTTATTAATAGTAAAAATTTTGTTCCTTACTGTCATTTCTGCTTCTGACTATTTCCTGTCCTCGTCTTTTTTCTAACAAAAGTTAGGTAATTTGTATGCAGTGCGTGTTGTACAACCTTGCTGCTGCTCCCATTTCCATTCATGAAAGAGTTCCCATTAACTGCAATGTGCTGGGATGAAACTCTTGTGTAAGACTGTATCCTTTCTTATCCAGATCAACAAATAGATGGTATCACTAAGATGGTATCGCTAAGACTGAAGAGCTAGTGTTCAGAAAAAGTCAGACGGATCCTTTTCTGAATCTCTTAATCAATGAAATAATTGCAAGCTTTCTAACTGTGGAATCACTGGGCGGGGGAGGAAATATTTAAAAAAACACCGTGTTAAGAATCCAGACTGACTGCATTGCACTGACATCTAAAAATAATGTCATATTCATTTATGAATTGTAGTAGTTTGCTACAGACATCACAATACAGTTATACCTTTCAAATACAAGCTTTCAAGTTGTAACCTTCAAAATTCATAGTAGACATGAATCAATGGGAAAAAATTATCACAGAAAGACATCTGGGTAGATCTTTGAACAATAAGTGTCTTTTTTAATTCAAGTAATGTTAAAAGTCAGAAACATATTACCATTTGTATGAACAACATATTTATTAGGGGTATGGATTTCCATTAATCTATGCAAAGATAACTACTATCAGTGCTAATGGAACAAGAAAAAAAATGCAAGCATGCTGTCAGATGTAGTGATCAATGCAAAAGCATTTACAGCACTAAAATATGTACTTGCTCTTGTGGCAATGCTGGCTATGGGTCTAGAGAAAACAGATTATTAGGATGGCATCTTTTTTTCTTTTCAGGTAATGTGGGAAAGGAAACCCTTTACAGAAATTCAAAAACTACTTGGTGAAAGCGACAGATCATCTATCTTCATCAGTCCCCCAGAAGACCTCAGAAATATTATAGGGAGAAAAATCACCAACAACCACACGTGAGCATGCTGAATCCAAGGACTCTTCTGAAGTATTAACCTCAAAGGTAGAATGCATTTCTCTGTACCAAGGAGACATGCTATATTTCTCCTCTCTCCGAGAAGCCCTGCATGCCTCTAAACTGAAAGCTCAACACAATCACTGATCAAGTATTTCAACTATGCAGAGAAAGGCAGATGAAGGGTTTTTACTAGACTAGAGATCCAGTAAACCACATACTCTGTTTAATAAAAATTCCCCAAACGTGCATTTTCTCTCTTGTTCCATTACTTAATCAGATTTTTGTCAAAACAGATTAAACAATTAACATAACCTTCAGACACTGCAATCTCCAAAGAAAAGAAGTCTCTCTTCCTCCAAGCAATGATTAACCAAGCAGAGGCTGTATCCTCCTCCTGTGCCTTAGCCCTCCACGTAATACTCCCAACAGCTGTTGGGATATGAGCCATTTAGACTGAAATCTGTTTGTCAGAATATGGTTCTTGACAGTTCCCTAGTGCCTTTGCCTAAATAGATAGCTTTTACTCATAAATGATAACATTATGTTATACACACACTTAACACTGCCAGCGAGACACAATTGAGCCCATCACAAAAGTGCTAAGCAGTGATAAGATAGTTTTTTGAAGCTGATTTGCAAGGAAAACAGATTGTGCATGGCCAGTCTCACAGAAAATGCACAAACCTTCATAAAACATTCAGGAAATTTTAATGGAAACATACCAGAAATATGAACCTGAAAAAGCCACTCATCATGTATTCTCATCATGTATTATGTCATAATACTCCTTGAACGTTATTGATAATGAAGCTTTTTTCAGCCAACACTTTTCCTATTCTTGTGGAAGCATATGTATCTTTGTGATACGTTTTCCCAAACAAAAAGCCAGAAATGTCAAAGCATTTTTTTATATATACAACAGAAAACTGAGGAAACCGGTTCACATGTATGTACCTAAACAAAAAAAATATATGAGAAGCTGAGGAAGATAACTTCATAGCAAATGCATAGTGCATCCCCTATGAAATAATAAATTGTTAGAATAAGTGTCAGGAACCACTTTTTATCTATCTCATGGGATATTTTTTAGTCACAAAATGTTATTCTGAGAAAACAAAGTTCAAGATTAAAAGGTGAGATGATACTTCTTTAAGTTCTTTGTGGTTTTATGCTTTGGGTCTCATGTTTTGAAAACTGGGAGCAAATCAGTTTGTTCTTCTCTCTGTCTTACCAATACATGGAAGGCAGGTTTATCCATCATATCCATAGTGAACCCTCGAAACTCCTTCCACAGTATTTTTTCATCTGTTTCTTTTCTTCCGTAAATTCATTACTTTTATAAGTAATGAGTAAGAAAGTTATATGAGGCCATAAAAAAAAGTTTCGGAAAAATCTTTGGTTCCCACAATAAAACTTCCTAGGACACTAAAACATTTTATTTGAATCATACCTGAACTTGGTGACATCTCTGCATAAACCAAACATTTTACAACTAAAATATTTGCATTTCCTCCAGAGAAACATGTTCATTTTTCTTTCTCTATATTCGTCAAGGCTCTAGCAACTGTTTTAAAGTCTCTCCACAACTGGAAAGTAACAAAAAAAAAAAAAAAAAAAATCTAATTTCCAGAATATGTTCCATAGGAAAATCTCTATTTACACTTATTTATTGCTTAATTTCTTTTCCTTAAAATAGGATCAGAATTGTTTTGACATACTTTTATTTAAAATCGATGTTACATTCAAGTCACCAGCTACTGGGGAATTCCAAGCAAAGGAGAAACTCATGAGGACTGCATAATTTTTGAACCAAAATCTACTTCACATTTCAGTTACATTGGGAACCCAACAAATTATAAAGTGACATCAGTGTCATCTAGAATCTGAAAGGTGTATCCTGGGAGCTAAGTCTTCTTTAAAGTATTATTAGGAAAGTTTTCTACTGTGACCACTTTCTTCTTTCACCTGTATAAAAAAAACAAAGCCAAACAAAGGTGGCACCAGACAATTTAGAAAACTCCCAAATTCCTTTCATGTTCTTGGCTGAACTTCTACCTGTCACAGAGATGAATGCTTCCAAGCAGACAGAGGAAATAAAACTGAATTCTGTTCAGTAGTATGATACAGATAATAGTAAATTACAATAATAAAAAGCTCACTGCAAAGATCGCACCTTTCTGTTTACTAGAATTTTTACCAAAAAAAATACTTTCACATATATGAGAATCTGAGTGCTCTTTAGAAAAATCAAGTGTCTAAACATTCACATACTGACATTTCCTGCAAACTGCCTGAAAGCTCAGTTAGATGAGCTTTTTGGATGAGTTATTTCGAGTCCTGTTCTCATCAGATAGTTCTGGAAGGGAACCCAGGAGGTCTGTAGTCTAACCTCCTGTTCAAAACAGGATCAGCTACAAGGTCAGACAAGGTTGCTCAGCTCTCCCCTCTACAGAGCCTTCCTCCTCTGTCTCTCTCCAGCAGGTCATCGAAGTGTTAAAGGTAAGATCATTTAGAGAATTTTCCATTTGGGCAAAAAGACAAGAAACTCCTGCAGCAGCTCTACCTTGCCACCCCATCATGCAGAGTGGGGGATCAGCATCTGGACATCTGCATTGCAAGCAATCACTGACACAACAAATCCTCTGGTAATATCCTGATAAAAGAGCACTGTGTGTCTTGCTTTGACGTGACACCTGCTCTTCAGGGAGAAGGGCTGTAGGCCTGTTTCCAGGTTGCAAGCAGTAGAATTGAGGGGAAATGACAGGATTTTGGAGACAACATGGGGTTTTGATTCTTCAGAGCAGATAGCCCCCTGCCTCCTAGTGAATCAGGAATCCAGTGTATATAGGAACAAATGATACTGGACTAAAGAAGCGTTCACAGCTCGCCAAGGCCAGCTTCCTGAGTCCACAAGACAGCAGTCCATTTTGAACAGAGAAAACCTTTCTCCATTAAAGTTTCCTCATTCTTGCTGTCTGTCCTCTTGTATGAGGGTCCTTCCTTGGCGTCTTAGCTTGTTCATTCATGCTCCAATGCCAGAGGCAAGGAGATGTGCAGATACTCCTCTTCTGTTTGCCATTCCCTATAGGCTACCTGCAGGCAGCAACATGCTCCCTATAGATAACTTTTCTGAGGTGCCCAGCTCTTCCTCTCTTGTGCAACAAATCCTGGTATCATACTAGGATCCTGTTACAGCAACAGCATATTTAAATATTATATCACTAATATTACAGGGTGATCTGTAATCTAATTTTTGAGTGGCTATGACTCCTGAAACTGGGGACCCTTCAGAAAGCTTTGAAACAAGAGAAGGTAGTTTAAATGTACAATAACAAATTCAGACAACAGGACAGAAAACTAGGGCTTGGGCAAAGCTATCGGATAGAGGTGCCTTCAAATCAGGCTCCGGAGAAGGTAATTGGCTCTATGGGAAGGAAGGGAGAAAAGATCTTATGCTCTGTATATCTACAGGAAAAAGGTCATGAACTTCAAACAAAAGCAAGATACCAGTTCAAGAGATCAAAGGATTAAAACAAATTCTACAAAAAAAAATTACTTCAAGTTGAATACTAGAAGATAAACGGTCTCAACACTGTTTCCAAGAGGTCAACGGAAGGAGAAAAAGCAGAGACATGTAAATTTCAGGCAATAGCATTCATTTTAGTTTGCAAAAGTTACAGTATTATACATAAAGGCAAGCATGGAGCATTAAAGAAAAAAAGAGTTTTGCAAAGGAGCAGACATTAGATAGGGTGTAGCTCATGCAAAATTTGAAGTAACAGGAAAGACTGTACTCAAAGTACAGCAAATTTAAAATCAGTGATTGAAAGAAGAAACATTTCTATGGAAGTAGAGGAGACACTACTTTTTAAAATATATATTTCATGATACTAAAAGAAGGTCCATATTGGACAGTGAACAGATTACAGCAAGGCATATGCTTACAAGTAACATGCAACTTTCATATCCTAAGGGAAGTCCCTGACTAAGACATTGCCACTTTTTGTTGTACAGAATTCATCTCCAGAATTAAGTGCTGCAAGAGTCCAGACACAGCAGCTGTGGTGGAATCTATAAAAAGCTGCAAACTTCATCAATTCTCATAAGTTTTAGAAAGTTTGAAACTATGCCCAGGGCAGTCAAACCCCAAAGACCAAAAGAAGTGAAAGAATATCAATTTACAGCCTAGACAGAAAGCAGCCTTACTCACAAAGATGCTCATTCTCCTGCCTTAATTCATAAGCACTGAACACGTTTAATATAAGACAGCACTAGATCACAGTTTTGCTGTGAGCCAGTAGGAACTTTAAGCATTGCCCACCCTGAAGAATACTTAAACAGGCTGTGGAACATTCAGCTTTCACGGTCCCACTTCAGCTTCCATCATGGTAATCACAAGACTGCCATGAGCCTCAAGCCTTCTGGAACTTTGCAGTAGGAATGTCAAGTCAGGACTCCAATCCTGACAAAATAATTTCTGCCTCTGGCTTATCTATGAAAAGTACCGTATCATCATTTGGCCCATTAAATCAGTTTATTATTTTACAGGAGCCATTTACTCCTAATAGTAATACCTCATCACTGATATTATTATCTGCTTCGGGAGCACAGTACGGCTTGTTTTTTAGACTTGATCACTCAATGTGGCTTGAAGGAAAATCTCTCCACATTTTTAATTTGATTGAACTGTTCTTTATCTTTGAGAAGATGGCTGAAAATGAAATATGCTGTAGCTGTCTGCCAGTAGCTGTTTGGGCTATTATCTTGTACTTACGTTACCTACTTGGTTATTTTTTCTTTCAGATTGAAGTTTTAATTTTTATAGACTGTGATCTGAGCATTAGCAGCTTAATAAATCAACAAGAAAGGAAGTAATGAAAGACAGCTAAGGACTGCTCAGAAAATGAAAGGAAACACAAGAATAGCTTTCCTTACAGATGGCCTTTAAATGAGCAGTTGAGATTGTCCCTGCTCAGAGGTGCCAAAGCATAAAAATATAACAAGTGAAAACAAGCAGGAAGGGTCATACTGTGCCCTCAGATGCAATCAGAGGACTCCCATTGACTCCAATCAGAGCCAAATGCCAAAATCTTATGGTAGAATTTTACCCCGAGCAACCTTTCCAAACAGCAGACCAAACTCTGGTTTCAGATACACACACAGAGTTCCCAGAAGAGCAAGAGGTGGCAAGTGCTTTGTGTATCTCACTTGCTTTCCAGCCGTGCTTTTCTTCACTAGGGACCTCTTGTTGGCTTAAGTCTGAACTTCACTCATATACTGTGTTCACAGGCTGTTTAACACTGCTAAGCCCTCTGTCATAACCCTCCCCCCCCAAATCGGAGGTACATAAAAATGCTTTCAATTATATCAAAAAAATACTACCATACTTCTGAAATACCTGTCATGCCTTTCATAGCTATGTCAAAAGCAAGTAGATCCATGGTAGAAAAAAACCCACCTATCCCAGGTGCCACGCAGCAGATGCAAGTGATAGAGGGAGGTGAAATTAACATAAACAGAGTTTACTCTTTAAATACATATTCTTCTTGCAATTAATTATGACTGGTTTGGACTGGGAGATTTGGACTTTTGAACAGAGCATCCTACAAATTTAACTCCACCCACCCATTTTTAGCCACAGTATGCAAGCCTAAAAAAATTCTTTCCACTTAAGACACTTACTTTGCATACATATTATCTTAAAATTCTTGAATGTCCTACCTGAAATTTTCCAGGTGTTTAAACCTGACATTCTATCCTGTGCCAAAACAATCCAGAAAAAAAATAGAGCGCTAAGTAAATAGAAGTATTGGTTATGCAGCATACATCATAAAGCATCCAGCCAGTTCATCTTGGTACATACAACTTAAATTTCTAAAATCAAATTTGAATAGTTATTGGTATTCCTCAAGAGCTTGTACTATCATAGCAATATCTGTGCAGAGCTTTCAAGCACAGACCATGTATGTCTGGCTGGGGGACAGGAGGGAGGGTCTTGGTACTAAATGCCAGGCCCCAGCAGGATTACAGACATACCACGAAAGATACTGAGAAAGGCAACCTCTGGTCACACCAGGCCCATGTCTGGAATAATCTCAGTGGCTGTGGGACCGGAAAGCAAGATCTGTAGTGACACCTATAAGAATCAAACTAGATCCCTGACAGGTAAAGTTTTAATAGGTTTAGGATTCCCATAAACAGAATAATTTCAGATAACCAGCAGAAAGACCAGGTGCTAGCCGATTAGTCTTCTTCAGGTGCATTGACCATCTTATTGATGAGCTTCTCAAAAGAGTTAATAAATTTATTCATTTTCCCCAAAAATGTTACACTCACACCAACTTATGCATGCCTTTTACAGCATTTGATGTGCAGCTTTTCCATCTGTTTCAGTTGCTACTGACAGTGCACATGTGTCTATTTGTGCCTCACCTCATACTGAAACTATGTTTACGAGCTGGAAATCACTAAGTATGGAGGTGATGTGCAATCCATGGTACCAGTGAACAGATATGGGAGCTAAGTACTCAGGATCATGTCATGATTCATTATCTGAAGATAGATTGATATTGCACGGCTTTACAAATATGGGGATATTTAAAGTAGTTAGTTTCTAAGTAACTGCCAATGTGACGCCC
>NW_009207003.1:20676-22854 GCF_000690835.1 Fulmarus glacialis | reverse complement strand
CTGGTTAGCACAGTCATTGAATTCTTCACAGTATCATGTAAAACACATATTGATATCAAAGCTATGTTGAGAACTAGCTGGCTGTGATAAAAACATTAATTGGTCATATATGCACCGTAATAATTTATTTTTTTCCTTATGCCGTATGCATATCTTGGTGCAGCCCAGTAAAATATTCAACATGGTGTACGAATAAACGCCTTGGATTGTGCTGCACACAATTCTGTTTCAATGACCGCAGTTGTACGTGACAGTGACATTTGGAGTCTTTCGCTCAGCATCTGTGTACCTGAGTATCAATAGTTTTGAAGCAGAAGGAAATGAACTATGACTAAAAATAACACCACACACTTCCTGACAAGGATCCTAGTCCTGCAATTGTATCTCATCTTATGATTTAAAAGAGCTTATGAACAGTAGTATGATTGTCAGATCCTCCAGGTCTGTTCATGTCTTTCTGTTAACCAGCAAAGTATGTTGTAGATATATATCAGTAAAAAAAAAAAGAAAAAGACCTTCTTCGGCATTTTCACGGCCTAATAATGTGAATTAAAAAGATATACACCATTCATTATATAGCAAATCTATGGAACTCACTACTTTAGAAGCAAGAAAAGGAATAAGATGATACAGATACAATGCTGTGCAGATCTGGTGTCAGAAAATAATTTTCCACAGAAGATTAATCCATGTCCAGCAATACTTCTTCAAGTAGCTATCATAAGGAACACTGAATGCAACAGCTGATGATTTGAGTTTGATCCAGTATAACAAGATTAAAGGGCAAGTGAAAAGTACTCCACTTATGTATGAACCATCAGCTGCACAAATATAAGACGGGAAACAACTGGCCAAATGGGGATGATCTGGGAATTATAGCGGATTGCTAACTGAACATGAGTCAACTGTGTCATGTTGTTACAAAGAAAGCAAATATCAGACTGCTATGTACAAGCAGAGCATCCTCTGTAAAACACATCCAGTAATCCTTCTGCTTACTCAGCACTGCTCAAGCCTTAGTTGAAATGCTGTGGCCAGGAATGTGCCCAGCAAATTAGAGGTAGCACAACTGGAGAGGCAATTGTAGGAACTGAAATGTAGTTCAGATATACAGAAAACAATTTGTAACTGTAAGGACAGTGAAGCATTAGGATAGATTTCCTAAGGATCTCATAAACACCCTGTCTTTGGAAGCATTTAAGATCAGACTGAGGAAGTATCAATCAGGACTGACATACTGGTAGCTGATCCTGCTTTGGACTGAGGAATGGGCTGGATGACTTCTCAAAGTTTCGTCTAGCAACATTTTCTATGACTAATCACTCCCTTAATGTCCCCTTTTCCTAGATAGTAAAGAAAATGGGTATATAATATCTCATTAGATTCGTAGTTAAACACAAAAAATTATTCTTTCTCCAAAAGAGCTTTAGTAACGCTCTTGATTGTAAAAGCTTTTATTCCATTCTGAATGAAAGCAAGCTTTGTTCTTTCTTTGATCTGAAAAGAAGTATGCTTTCCAAAATAAGGTTCATAAGGCAAACTGAATTTTTCTCAAGTTGATTTAGTTTGTTCTAGTTTTTGTTTGTATGTTTGTTTTTATTTAATGTAAATTATTTTATCTCTGAAGAACAGAAATCTACTCATAAGCCTTTACCATGCCTTTTAGTGAACACCAGAAAAAGTTCACTTCCATAAAGTTTGCAGACGTTTTCTTTGTTTAGTCACAAAAACTACGTAAGTACAATCTTGTAAGAAGATTTAGTGTGACTGATGGAAGTGTTTTTCTACTACATGCAATTTAGCAATCAATGGAAGCAGGACAAAGATCAAGGTGGGTTTTCTGACCAGCTTTCCCTTATAATTTGTCAGCCAGGCTTTGTTTCTGCAGTAGGTGGAACTGTAAGGTAAAGGCTTTTTAGTTTTGTTTTCAGAAAGTCCAATGGGAATTGATTATTTAAAATATGATATATATTCTGTTTTGTGCAGACATCATAATTGACTCCTTAGCTTTTTCTTGCTAATGTGAAGTTCTTGCAAGTGATTTTATTTTCCAAATCATGTCCTTCATTGAATCTTTGTTGAAGTTATGTCTATGGAGAGGAGAAAATATGATTAAATATTTTACAGTAAAAATACTGTAAAAGTCAATTTTAAATGATCAATTCTAACATGAAAGTC
>NW_009207003.1:0-20650 GCF_000690835.1 Fulmarus glacialis | reverse complement strand
GCCCTTGCAGGCCTGCTGGATGGCATAGAAAGGTGTAAACATTAGTCAGAGAGAATCAAGACTTTAAATCAAAACTGGATGTCTTTCTAAAAGATATATTGTCCCTCAAGCAGAAGATATGAACTTGATGCATGAATTACTGGTTCAGATTTTATGGCCTGTTACACAGGTGGTTGGAATAGATAATCATAACGGTTCTTTCCATCCGTACAGTATATGAATCTGAATTCAGCATGAACACATTGAAAGGCAAAGAATAACTCAAAGAAAGCGAATAATCTAAAAAACAATAACTACAATAATGAAAAGAAAAAAAAAAAAAAAAACAACAAGAAATGCCCCTTTATTTTTTACTCTCTTTAAGAGGGTAAAAAAAAAAGGTGTTACTTTCTATTTTCCTTGTTCTCAACTTAAATCCTAATCAATCAAAACAACAATAATAACAAAGTAAAGATCTATGGCTTTGAGAGGTGGCCTGACACTTCCTGCTTTCTTGCCCACCACAGTGGCAATCGGCATGTTGGCCAGCTCAGTAGGATTTCTGAGATAAAATAAATTCAAGCTGTAAACTGGAAATATGCTTTCTGGCTGAATGATATGGACTCACTAATAAAAAACCAAGTAACAAATTTGCTGGTGGTACGTGAATCAAGAAACAATTTAGTAGTGTTTCCACCATTGCATTTGTTCTACTGTGCTAATGGTCATGGTAAAAATTTGCTGTAGTCATTAAAGTAGCAGATGTAAGTGGAGAGCACACAGAGAGCAGAAACACAGAGTAAGAAGTGGCCATTAAAGTCACAATTAGAAATATAACCTTACCTTTTAACAACAGAGGTGTTAACAACACAGCAGACTGCCGTCTCACCACATTGCTGTTTAAAGAGTTCATTTAAAATAGTCCTCAACTGGCGTGCTTGGAAATGCCATCCTTTAGCAACATGAGAACATAGCACATAGAACTGGAAACACATTTAATGGCTACCTCTGTATTATTGGATCTAGGAGTGCTTTTAAGTTAATGGTTGCAGGTACACTGCAACTTTTCCCCTCCCCTTCAGAAATGCCCCTTCTGCCCTAGTTTTCATGTAAAGAAAACTTGCAGGCCAGACAAGAGGTATAGCTTGCGTTAAAAAGACCTCAGAGTCCCTATTGAAGCACCTCCCAGAAGCCCATGGATCGTTTAGTTCTAATCCCTGTTACTGTAAGCAACTCTATCACACCATTTCATCCCAAATTTAGGAAACTATAGTTTAAAAATGTGTTCTCACTCACCTGTGTTCCCATGACTCACAGTTGCAATAGTGAAACGTTTGGATATTACGAACCTTCTTGCAATTTATGAACAAAAGTTATTAGTTGACAATGCATATCCTTTTCTTCTGTGGAAATTTATTCTTTAGCTAAAATAGATCTTCTTTCCACTTCCATTTTACTAGGCTGAAGTCTTCTCCAACACAAAAGGTTTTCCAAATCCTTGATATTAGTAATCAGTCTGAAGTCATATTTCCTGAACATGACCAGAACTGTGTAGTATTCCAGACAGATACCACTAGTGCCTTGTAAAATACATTAATGCGTTACCCTCTCTGCTACAAACCTCATTGCTGATAGTTGCAAAGATTGTACTTATTTTGGGGGGAGATAAACTAAGTGGTGTTGAATAGTATTTTGTCCTGTTTTCATTTTCCACTTGCTCTAATACCCTCCACACCTAGTATGCATACTAAACCCCTTTTACCAGTGTATTATGAGAATCAGTATATGATTGCCTAATTTTAACAATTAATAGGAAAAAAGTAAAGAAAAATGAAGAGATCAAGTTGATTAAAAAATTTAAAATCACCATGGTTGAACTAAAAAATAATGCTCTGATGATATAAAAATATTTGACAAGAATGTTTCAGTTTCTTTGAAATTTCTGAGGGAAGATATTCCATATGGTTGAAAGTCAAAATAAGATATTTTAATTTCAGTTGTATATAATATGATACATATATTACACTTAATATTTAAAAGTATATTGCAGTGGTCTAATGTCATCTGAACAATATATTTTGGAAGGTTACATCAGTGTTTCCAAACCAAAACATTTAAGCCCTTTGACTCCATAAAATGCCTTGAAACATTGACTTTTATTCTGATAGGGAATTACAATTTTTCAAAATGTAGGAATTTCTCATTGGATAGTAATTTTTGTTTTCTTACCAACTCTACTAGTACCTAAATAAAGATTTTGTGGTTTGTTAAATTGCTTATCACCAGAGTGTCTAAGCGCTAAGTAAAATAGATATAAACTGTATGTATAAGGTAACATATAATCATTTAATATGTTTGAAAAAAGATAGCTGTTTGTCTTAAATTACAAGTCAGTGTGTTTTAGTGTGTGGGACTCCATACTCAAGGAATTAAGGTATGGCTTAAATCAAGTGCTACAATTTCTGTGACTTATTAGTGACTTATTAGTGACTAAGTAAAGCTGCTCCTACCCAACTCATTAACGCTTAACCATTTTCTTTGTAATATGCACCCATGATCTTCCTTTGAGGAGTGTAGTTCACAACTGAAATCCAGGAAAGGATCCTGGAATGCCCTTTCATCTAATTTTCACAGTAGATTTCACAAGTATAGGATGGAAATAATAATGCAAATATGTCTTGTCACATAAGCATTTTCAAGCACATTTTAGAGGCAGTTTTTGGCACAATCACCAAGTTAGAAATCTTCAGTCCCTTTGAGTGTAGGAATACTTTTCCTCAAAAGCAACAGAACTATTGTGACTCCACCATGCAAGAGAATTCACACAGACAAATGTTGTGATATAGTATAAACCATAGTCTTCCTGAATTAACAATGGACCTCAAAGGCAGAACTTTGCAAGTACGGAAAGAAGTGCCAGCACAGCACAGTGATAGTAATAGAAATGCTCTTGCCACATTGCAAGCCAAGCTGCAGTGGTGCTAAATAGAAAGCAGCCATGTGAATGTGATCCAGTGGCTGTGCCACACAGATCTGAACTGAACAGAGGATTTAATCTCTTATATTCCCATGTAATGTTACGTTCCTTGGGCTTTAAGCACGGGACAAGATTTTGGTCCCAAAAGCTTTGAAAGTTATACCTTGGTATATCTCATTCAAGGTGGCCATCAGATCTCAAATTGCCTTATAGCTTGGATGTATGTTCAAGAAAATGAGAGGTGGAAAGACAAAGGAAGATGATTCTTAATAAAGCTGCTTTTTCACAAAATCTCCCTCCAAAGATCAGAGACCTTCATGGATTTTCTGTTATTTTCAACAAGGTTCAGAATGGATGTCAAATGAATCAAAATCATAAGGAGAAAAAGCTTCATAATGCTGTTTCTGTGGGTTTTGTGTTTTTCGGAAAGCCATATCCATCACATATGACATTTTCTGTCATTGCATGGTTGTGTGAAGGCAAGCCAAATCCAAACTAGAGTCTTCGTGAAGCAATGATCAATCACCCAAGACATTTGGGTTTGGTATTCAGATAAATCTGGACACACAGTATAGCTAAAATAGCATGAGAAATGATTTTTTTGCATTATTTCTGTGCGCTGTGCTTTTCATGCATGATAAGATTTGGATTTTTTCCAAACCATTTACCCAGACCTACTTCTTTCTAAATGTGTACTTTTAATACCCCTGAAATGAGTTTTTCTTGTGATCTCACGGAGCAACTGAAACTGCAGTGGAAAAGTGGACAACACTTTGGTAATTACAAATGGAAAACACCACTGTGGGAAAACTCACAGAATTAAGCCACTGTTTAAAAATAAATTGTACTCTCAGAATAAGTTTATATTAATTTTATGTAGGGACAGCAAGCAGGAACATTCCTGGAACACTTTACATCTTGTTGACTGACAAAACTGAATGCTTTACTACTCAGTATGTTTTCAACAGCAGAATTTATTTTCCCTGGTTTACATGTTTTTTAAGGCCTTCTCTTTTTTCCTCTCTATGCCAAAACCAAACATGAACATTTCTCTTAATGATAATATAATCATTTATTTTTAGCATTGAAATCACTGAATTTGGAGCAGTTAAAGTCTTTTGTAAAACCCAGAAAACACAGATTAGAAGCTATTATACAGTACACGAGGTATTATATCCTACTGTTTCTTCACTGGTGCTTTTGAGAAGCTTCCTTTTCCTTCGATTGGACGACTGCTGTGAGGTCCCCCTGCAGCTGTCTCTTCTCCAGACTGCACAAGCCCCAGTCCCTTGCCCTCTCCTCGCAGGGCAAGTGCTCCAGTCTGTAGCATTGTGGCGACCCTCCACCAAACTCGTTATAGTTTATCAACATCTTTCTCTTCATACACTCAGGAAAAAAAAATGTTTTCTACACAAGTCACATTGCCATAGATCAAACATTTCATTTTTGTGTAACAATTCCTTTCTGCGAGGTTGGCAGTCGGGTTTAGTTATAAATGTTAGCCCATACAGACAGATAAATGCTTCAGAAAATGATTGCTTACAGAAGAAGTAGGCATTCCCAACAGGTTTAACAAAACCTCCACAAAGGAGCCTCAGTGCACTCCAAGAAATCAGTTGTATTGCCCCTGCAATGATTTTCCTGGGGCATCATCCTAGAAATGGAAATCCACCAGATCATTGTCCCCTCTGCCTGATAAAGCAGAGATGGTGCAACTAAAAACTGATGTCAAAATAATTTCACCTATTAACCTCCTTAACTTGCCAGCTAAAAAAGCGAGCTCATTTTCCATGATTCTGTGCATTTATATTTTCATTGGAATTTGAGGATGATCAAATGCAAGCATAATGCATAGACTAAGAATCTGATTTTAAAAAGGAGGGAGGATTTTAACTTAAAAACAAGATGACTACATTTGTAGACAAGATAATTTGCGTTAATAATGTAGTCAATAGACTGAGACAAACTCCTCCTGATGGTAATTTAGTGTACTCCTGAAAAATAAACTATTTTTTTTCTTTTTTTTCCCCCCCAATCTCTTTTATTATCTTTTCAAAACTTACGTTCTTTATATGTGAATTCTTCTCACAGCTGGAATCCAAAAAGAAAGGTAGGAGAACAATCCCAGAAGTCTGCTATTGAAAAATAATTTTACAGAAATCTATATATAAAACCTGGTCTAAGTAATCATTTTAAATATGTGAAATATTAGGTATGTGAAGTAAAATGCTTTCCTGATTTAACATTCAGTATTATTAATAATTATGATGAAAAATATCATTATTATTGTAGTTTATATTAAAAGTAATCTCACTCCCAAAACTAATGCTTAATGAAAAATTAATTTAAAAACAAGAAAATGCACAAACCAAAAAATACAGTAGAATATTTTTTATACAACAGAATCCAGGAAAAGGAAAATACCAATGAAATCTGCAATGGCTGAACATCTCAAAAGAAAAAGAAAAGAATAATAGAATAAAATAAAATAAAATGCATCTCAAACATTAATGGATGAAAGCAATGATTTATCTGACTTGTTGGGATTGGTTTTAGGTGCTGTAAAGTCTTCATTTGACAACAACATGTTCATACTCACACAGCCTCTCCACTTGCTCTCTGCGCCATCCCTCAATTTCTTTTCCTGAGGCTTGTCGTGGTTTAACCTGGCAGACAACCAAATACCATGCAGCCGCTTGCTCACTCCCCCCACCGGTGGGGCAGCGAGAGAATCGGAAGGGTGAGAGTGAAAAAAAACTTGTGGGTTGAGGTAAAGACAGTTTAATAGAACAGAAAAGGGAAAATAATAATAATAATAATGATAGAATATACAAAATGAGTGATGCACAATGCAATTGCTCACCACCTGCGCTGACCGATAACCAGGTAGCGATCGGTACTTCCTGGATCACGCCTACCATTCATATACTGAGCATGATGTCACATGGTATGGAATACCCCATTAGCCAGCTGAGCTGGCTGTCCTGATGATGTTCCCTCCCATCTTGTGTACCTAGCTCAGTCAGTAGGCATGGGAGCTGTCCTTGGACTAGGAGGGCACTTAGCAACAACTGAAAACATCAGTGTGTTATCAACATTCTCCTCATACTAAATCCAAAACACAGCACTAGGAAGAAATTTAACCCTATCCCAGACGAAACCAGGACAGGCTTTTTATATTCAACCCCTTCCTACCCATCTTGAGAGAAAAACTTTCAACTAGCCTCAGCAGTCACAGATTTTCTGAGTTTGTTTTCTTCTCCATCTTGCAAGGCTATAATTTTTATGTCCCAGAACACTTCACTCCTGTCTATCATAATGAAAGATGAGCTGCCACCAGATACTGCTCACCTAGTAATAAGCAGGAGCAAAGTATTTGGGGTTGTATAAGCACCAGGGCCGTCATCTTCAGATACAGACTGAGGAGTTTGCTAATGAAGAGGACATATTGAAAAGACAGCTAGATAATGAGGATTATGAATAACTAAACCCATAGAGAAAGCAGCTGGAATCAGTGATTGGATGGGCCAGAAGTGTTGTGCATGAGGGGAAAAGGAAAAAAAAAGGTATTTATTTCTATGGTGTGGTTACTTAGATACTTAACATCCATGTTGAGGAGCACAGTATTTTTAACCAGTTACATAGATTTTGAAATGAGAGGAAGAGACATTTGTCTTTGTGGAAAAGACAAATCAGCTATAGACTCTGAATTACTGTGTTGAGCAAGATGTGAATGGCATCAGTTGTACTCTGAAGGCAACTCTCTCTCCCTGCCGACTATACACAGAGCCTAGGCAATTAGAGTTAACTTAAAATGGCTAATGTTATTGAGATTATTCCCTTCCAGTTAATTCCATTAAAAAGTTTGTCAATACAGATGTCACAGTGGCCAGATCAAATTCTAAATAATGGACAAATATATTAAAGCTGCAAGTCAACTTCATGTTGTATAGACTGATAGAGGACAAATTCTTCTCTTAAGACCATCATTTTAACTTTTCTTTAGTTCTGCCTTTTAATTGCTCTTCAGCCAAGTATTGATTTCAGATAAGTACTGTGATTTCTGAGAAACACTGGGGGTTAGGTTTTATATAATGCTGGTACTGTGTCACCTGCATAAAACTGGCACTGCAGCTCTTGTTAATGATTACCTCTCTCAACAGCTTTGCAGAGCAGTTGGATAGAGACATAGTTTTAGGGGACTGTGAAGCTTTGGACTTGGAGATAAAAACAAGAAAAGCCTATATTGCTCCTTAAACTCTGAATTTGGTAATGGAAGAAACAAAATAAAATAATTTCACCTATAGCTTGAGTGTTGTCTTTGTAGGGTGTATCACCTAGATACTGCTTCAGATTCTGGGTGCCAGTTGATAACTGTCAGCACCAAAAGCTATGCATTTTTTTCTAGTGAGTTTGATGTCTTGTAGTACAGAAAGAAAGTTGAAATTCAAAAGGAGTCACTAAGACTCTGCTAAAAATAATTTCCTGTCTTTAAAATGACTGGTTTATAAACATTTAGATTAAATTTAATGAATATATTGGGAAATCATGAGAATAGGATGATGAGGACCTTTTTTTTTTCAATATAGGATATGGAAAAATCAAAATTATTCTTTAAAAAAAATAAAAAGAAAAAAATTAAGCAATAGGTAATTGATGACACAAGGAGGCAGTCTGTTTTGTTTTGTGCAAAAGTGCTAGGAGTCAGCTAAAAAGCTATCCTGAAAGACACTGAGATTCCACGCATGTAAGGATGAAGGCAAATAATGTGTTTTCTGGCATTAGAATACTAACTAATCTAGATTCTGTATTTATATCTTCAGTTAGAGGACAAGGTTTGACAAACGCACTTGCCCACTTGCCAGTGATGAGAAGAAATTTTTCTTGGCCTTTGGGACTTACACATCAGTTGCTGCAAGATTTAAATGTTTTATTTAAAAATCAACCAACCACACACATGTATACAAGAAAGAAGTGGTGGGAGAAACCTTCTGCTTTTATGTTTCTAAAGAAAATCTTCTACATGTTTTCAATGTTTCTCATGGCTGTGGGTAGTATGAAGAAAATATAAAACTATTTTTTTAATTCTCATTTTTTCTGGATGCATACAGGAGAGAACAGGTTCTTGTAAAGGCATTGAAGAGGACTTCGTTCAACTGAATCAGCCTGCTGTGGCCATGCTGTTTCCAGATGTGATTTGGAAGGTTCTGATTCCATGTGTCTTACTGGCTCTACCTGTCTGCACTGCAATCCACTATAAATTGTAGATATGCTCTCTAGTGGCTTTCTTTTTCTTATTTTCCCAGGATTAAACCCCACTGTCTTTCCCAGCATGTACAGACAATGTGGGATTTTGGTTTGTTGAATTGATGAACAAAATTACAAAAAGATACAAGGACAGATAAAGACAATCAAGATGCAGAAGATGTCTTCTACTTTTCAGGACTATTAATAAAGGTGGTGATCACAGTGGCCAAAAGAAAATACAAAGTGGGATTACAGCCCGCATACATCATGGCAGCAGAATTGTAGTCCTTCCTCCTATCTGGTGGCTGGAAGTAAGAAGCTGGGTTTTTATGAATGAAAACAGAAGGGAGTAATATTTCAGGGACACCTGATAGACTCTGACCATGCCTATATTACCTTAGGAATCCTTCTAATTTCTTGGTTCTCGAGTACAGTCCAGCTACATCTCAGTTTCATATTGGAGATTTAAGCATCAGGTTTCACGTACTTACCATCATCCACTTATTTCTGTAAAATAAAAATCTGGGCAAATGGGTTGGTTGGTAGTCATTAAACTCCTCCAAACATCTCTGGCATGTCCAGTAGGCAAACCCACAGGCCTGTCTGGAAGGTTGAGCTTCTAGAAAAGAAGCAACTCCATATGGTGTTGGACTAATTAGAACTGTCTTGACTCCATACTCTTTTCACCATCTGCTTCCTGAATGCTTGATTATGCCTTAAGGAAACATTGCCCTCTGGATCACTTGTTAGTTTTAAGCAAAGCAGCCTCCTTATATCTTCCCCTTGGCCATCTGGCACTCTTCCCCATTTTCTTTGCAGGGTCACATGACGACTTCATCAATCCTTACCTTTTTCTGCCCATGTAAGCTGCCCCATTATCATGAGTAGCTTCACACTGAGATCTAATGCTAATTGCATTTATGCAGCCCTGAGACAGGACCCTGTAAAGGTTGATTTAGAGAAAGCATTTCCCAGTAATACCTGGAAATCATGGAGAACATTGACCTAATACCTAGCAATCTCTGCCAAGTACAGCTTCCAGTCATGCAACTTTACTACTTTACCCAAAAGGCTGAGCCCAAACACTTTCAGGGAGCTCTCAGTCATGTTGATACACATGAAATGGAAATGATCTGAAACAATTCATTCTTCTGTAGTGGGAAAAGATACAGGGAAGCATGTGACATATGGGTATATCATTGTCTGTTTTTCCCATAGAAATAAAAACAGGAAAATAAAATGAAAATAAAAAAAAAAAAAAAAAAAAAAAAGAAAGATAAGAAATCAGAGGGGGGGAAAGGGGACAAGTAATCCAAAAAGAAAAAAGAAATTTGAAATTATAAAATTGCAACAAACTACTTTATTTTGGTCCTGCAGTCATGTAGGACTTTTGCTAAAACAATATTTGCCCAAAACAGTGCAATCTTCTCGAACATTTCAGTTTTTATGAAAGACCAATTCTTGTCCAAAAACTTACAGCAAAATTCTTTCAACCTGTTCTTACAAAATCATAAGGACATAAAACCCTAATACTACCGCAGAAAAGTTGGAAGTAAGAAAATGGTAATTTACAGCTGAAAATCTCTATACATTTTAATGTAGATGGCATAATCATGGACATGGCAAAGACAAAGATCTAATCCCTTCATTAAAGTGTGGCTTCCAGTAACTTATTTTTTGGATGAATGAAACAGATCAGTTTCAAACTCAATTGTCTACAATCAGTACGGATAAGCCAACTGCAACATCAAAACATTTCCCATTATACTTAGGAGGACTCCAGCTGGGATATCTCTGTACAAGTGTTTTATTAAATGATACAGTCATATGACAAGCAGAAATAACATTGAATGAATGTATTGGTTTCAGAACGAATATGGTACATGAAAGATTTAAATGAGAAATGAAAAGTAAAACATGGAAGAAAATGAAGATAACTCTGTCATAAGACCAAGACAATTGGAAAGGACATGTAACTTTAGCAATGCAGTCTCTGAAATATAAAATGATTTATAATTTCTTGCACATTTAGTCTACTGAACAGAAAATCCTTAAGATCTGAGATGAACTGAAGAACTACTGGTAATAACCAGAGGACTTGAATAGTAACAAATTTAGTCCAAAGAAATAGACTATTACTTGAGTGATTTACAAGTGTGCTCTGAAAGTATATAAAAGAAAAAGATTCAAGGAAAAAAAAAAAGCTGCTATTGATACGGAGATGGACTGCCTTACAGTATAGATACCCAGCATTTGAGAAAACAAGGGCTTATGCAGGAAAGGCATAGTACTTTTCTGAAGTGACCGACACAGAGTCATTATTACTAATTACTCTAAGCCACAAGACTATTTTTAATAAATATAAATGGTAGAGATCTCAAAGGCCAGACGTAAAAAATGTATATGCAGTGCAAGAGAAAGCTGGTGAACAAGACAGCAGAAAGAAAACAATTTTTTCACTTCATGCAAATAAATAGGTACACTTTCTTCCTTCCTCCCCTATTTTTTTTGAAGAGCATGTTCTAAGACAAATCACATAAACAGATAAATAGACTCAGGAGCATCAGTAGCTGTTAAAGCGAGAGGAAGAGAATCACACTAAGGCATACAATATCAGATTTTATCCATATGGTATAAAAAGTCCACTAGATGAGAAATGCTTATCTGTGACTTCAAAAAAGGATAAAAACACATGAGCAACCAAAAAAAAAAAACCCTCAGCAAACCTACAAAAAAACCCCAACCACTCCCAACAGTTGTTGAAGTGTTGGTTCAAGAAAATAATTGTCTTTTTCAAGGAGATGTTGAGCAAAAAGACAGGACTGCACATAGATAAAGCAGTATCTCCAATATTTCAAAAACATAGAATACTGTATCTTGGTAGATCACAGCCAGAATAAAAGCTACTGTAACACAGGGGGGGGAAAAAAAAAAAAACCCAAACCAAACCAACAAACAAAAAAGCAACGAGACACTAACAAAAAGGAAGCACTGGGATCTATTTGTACTGCCAAGTTTTAGTGGCAAATATAAGATACTGATAGGCATTGATACCATACAGAAATACCGATGTATAGCAACAATTTATATTGCGTTCCACATATTTTAAATAGAAGTAATGTTTCCTTTTATAAATGTGGTATTAAAAAGTTTTAATAAAATGCAATTTGGAAAGATTCAAAATCCAAAAGTTATAGAGAATAATCAGTGAGATTTTGTAAGATAATAATTAGAGAGGTAATTGCCGTCTAAGATTTCTCTTTTAACTGGTATTCTGATTTATTAAAGGGTGTGTGAAAGCAAAAGTGATTCTACAAAAATATTTGAACTCCTAAATATTCAGTTAATCATAACTAAGCATGGATAACTACTACTTGCCACCTAAAATTTCTGGCCCTTGAGCCTGTATTTTCCTAATCCTGTCCTAAGAAAGTTCTTAGGACAGCTAAGGATGCACAAAAACTAGCCTCTGGCAGGCAGACATTTTTAGACATGGAAAGTTCAGGTGCTGGGTTTATTAAGCATTATTGTTACCAAAATGAACCTTTGAGAAATTTTACTGGATGAGACAGCATTTCAGAAGAATAAAATGTGTGAGACAGCATTTCAGAATTTTAGCTGAGTGGATCTGCAAATATGTCCTCCCTCATTTTCACTCAGCAGGATAAACAAAAACTGTAGATCACTACCAGCTGCACATTCAGTCAGGCTAGCAACAGCTTTAAAAGCACAGAAAGCACAAATGTATTTCATATGCAGGTTGGATATTTGTTAAGGTAGAGCTGTAAAAAACCCTGCAGCTTTAATTTGGAGATACATACATTTTCAATTGTACATCTGCAGAGCTCATTTTTTAGTTCAGTTTTTGCAGAAGCCCAAGCTTTGACTTTGTTATTTGAAATCTGAAGATAAAACAGCAAGGAAAAACAGAAAGATAGGGACTGAGATAACAAGATTAGGACTTAAAGACTGTACTCAAACCTGCCAAGGACAAAAATTCAGCAGATTATTTGTCTGGACAATGACTTTATAATGTAAGAAATAAACTTTCCAGAGCAGTGAACATACCAGCCACAGTGACAACTACAATTAAAACTAAAAAAACACTGTATTTGTGAGACTTAATTTCATAGCATGGATGTGACCAATGGTGGGGTTTTTTGCAAGTTGTAAATTTTTTCCGCTACCTCTCTTTGGGATCTAGAATCTCTGAGGGCTTTCTTCTTGCCTGTTCTTTATTTTCTGAGTGCTGTATCTGCTTGCAGGGGTTTCCACTAGTGTATCCTAAACAAACCCTTCAAAAAGACCTGTATTCTTTCAAAGTCACATATCTCATCTTAGGCAGCTCACTAATCTCTCAAAACCTGGATGACTAAACCAGACTCATAATCTTCTGTTTCTGAACTGTCTAAAGCTTTCTTTTAAAGTTACCACTCTCTGTCATCCCGAACCAGAAGTCTCCTTTGGTTCTCTCCCTCCCCTTCTCCTACAACTTCCAACTTCTATCATAACCAAACCCTTTCATGACTTGCTCCATATTTTAAAAAATTCCTGCATACGTCTACCCACCCATATATTTGTAGTTTTCTTCTGAAATCTGCCAGTCACGTTAACTCCTCCACATCAGGCTTAAGAAAACACATTTTACAGTGTTCCTCTAACATTAATATGTGTAGTTTGTGTGTTTTATATATAAACGCATTTGCATGTAAGTATGTATACATATATATACACACAATGATTAAATCAATAAAAGAATACAAACAGTATCAAAGAAAGAGTGGACAATTTATTCCACATGTAAATATCATGTGTAAGTCACTTAAAAGAGCTATGAAACTTTATATTGGTTGTAAATTTGGCCAAACCTCTATCCCTTTTGCCTGATTAATCAGCCTAATGTAAAAACTTATGTTTTTCTTCATTCCTCCACATTTAAGTTTCTGTTCAATCTATTTAATAACGCCTTCTAGGATAGAGACTAGGCCTTTTCCATAAAGCATCTAGAAAACTTGCAGCTGTTACAGGTTAAAAGATATAGCTCAACTTGAAGTCTCTATTTATTGGAAATTCTCTCTAATAAAAAGACAGTAAGTAGTATAACAGAAGAGAGTAACACATCTACTCTCAAGCTAGCTCTTAACGCGAAATGGAATGAAGACCCTGGAAAATTCTGTGGAGCTGAGATGATTCACTGTGAATTGTTTGTTCACTTCTAATCTCCAGTTGTTCAACCTTTTCCACAACAGCAAATATTCTTTTTTTTTTTCCTACAGGTGATTTTCTAAACTGTTTGCAGGCTTTTATATCAAAGCACAGTTGTCTAAACTCCAACTTCATGTTTTTTATTTTCATCAACATTCAGTTGCCTTCAATTTTCTTCAAAAAAAATCACCTCCCGTAACACAAATGCAGAAGAGATTTCAGGTGAATCAGCTAAATTAGACAGCAATTGTATATCTAAATCCAATTCATATGGGAGCACTAGCTACAACCTTAGTAGCATTCAGAGGTAAACAGAAATTAAATATCACCGAACAGTATAATTATCCATTAAAAAAATCCCTTCAAATGGCTGAAATCCTCTCTTCCTCTTAAAACACATGAAATTAATAATAACAGCTGGTTTGGATACAGCCCTGTTGATATTTGTATGCTGTCCCATTATTGTGAATGGGGTCTGGCTTCCTGCCAGATCCTGACGTGGCCGCAAGCTGTTTCAAGTACCAGCTAGTATGGAACCCGTCAATCAAAGTATGTTTCCTCTATCTCCACTGTGGTATTTTATGAAATATCAGACCAAGATGCCACACTTGCATCTGCTTTAGCACGAGACGCAGTGTATCACTCAGGTGCGGAGCCACATCCTTTCGAGTGCCGTGCCCATGGATATGCTAACATCAGGACTGTTCTTCGCAGGCTAACTTTCCACTGGGTAATTTGGAATCTTATCAAAAGCGCATTGAAGTCAAAAGAAATATTCCCATTGATCTCAGAGGGCTTTGATCAGGCCCATGGTGAGCGTGTACTTTAGCAGTCTTTTAGTGCTCTTGCAACATGCACAGCCAACTGAATACACTTAATCTTTTGAGTAAAAATATCATGAAAGTCGGCACAGTCCAGCTGACCGGAGTCAAAAATGGGAAAGGGACTTAGCAAGTGGAATTTGGCATCTGAAAGCCTTTTTAGTTGCCAAAGTTCAACCTTTAGGCAATCAGAAATATTCACAATTGCCTTTGCCTAGCTGCTGTTGATGTCTTAAGTCTGTCAGTTCCAATGTTTCTGCAGGGCACTTAAATTATTGCTGTGGCATAAAGCTGTGATACAAAGCCATCTTCTGGTGCCAAGGTGCTTTTTGCTAGTTCGCACCTAAAACACACTGTCGTTAATGAAATAGATGTTTTCTACCAAGCACAGAGACATATTTTAATGTGTGTTCATACCATGGATAATCCTTCCCCACGCTTTTCTGCACAAGATCAGTGCATTTCATATGTGCAAATCAGGAGTGAAAACTCTTCTGTAGTGGAGAATTTTTATGTGTGGGCCTTCCCACTGTCACTGTTTTAAACCCTGTCATTTAACTAAAGAGGGATTTAAATGTCACCCACTCTTCTTTGAGGTTTTAATTTAGTCCTAATTATTGGATTATTGTGAAGAATGGGCAGAAGCAGTCCTTTCCTGGACATACTTTGGAGAGGACATACTGTTCATCGCCTAGACATCCCAAGGGGGTTTTCCTCCCAGAGGAATGCTGTTTACTTGAGGGAATCCTCTCTCCCTCAAAAGTATTTCAGGGAACATCTATCTCAGATTGCTGATCTCTGTGAATCTCTTTTCAAAGAAGAAATTGCATGTGTGGGAAGTTACGAATTTGGCAGTAAGGTACGAGGAAAATGCTGCAGCAGATGTCAGCGTTGCGGGTTTACGTTGTGTTTACCTTTGGACTTGCCTCAGCTCCTGCACTTTTAAAGCTACACTCTTTGGTAAAGCTCCCTTACATTAAATTCAAGGGCTACAAAATGTATGTGACCCACTGCAGACCCAGAAGAGACACTTGGTCTCCTAACGAATGTGTTTAACACTGCTTTTATAACAAAAAATATTTCAGAATTGCACTGATACCAGACTTCTTTGGAAACAGAAGTGGGAATTCATGCCTCTAGCTGGAGTAGACTTTAATCTTTTTTTAATGAAATGACCTAGTAAGGAAAATCTAAATGAATACTAGGAATTTGCTGGTAAGATACAATAGCACTGGCTCCCCTACTGCAGCATTTTGCAAGGTAATGCTCACAAATGTAGCAATTTAGTGATATTACTGGGGTATTTAAAGTGGAAACAAACTCATCTTTTTTATAGGTATGCTTCTGAAAGACAATTTTTTCTTTTTTTCAAGACTGCATGTCTATAACTAGCTACTGACTTCATACTTAGAAACTGCAAAATGTAGCTTGGCTTTCAGAACAAAAATCAGCGGTGTTGTACATGACTCCGAAAATCAAGTCAGTAGCACATTATGTTTGAATACTAACAATGTGCTTAGGAATGCATATACTAAGGTCACTGTTACAGAGTCACCATAAAAATAGAGAAAACTGTGGGGCAAAGTAACCGATGGGTGTTTGTCTTGTTATCACAAGCAAAGCCTTAATTTCTACAACAGTTCATTGTTCACATAATGTAATTAAGTCATGGACATAAGCCCCCATGATTTTTGAACTTTTTTTGCTAGTCCTGTATTCAAGCAGATGAAGGAGAAACATTTCAAAAGCATCAAAGTGATTTAGGGGCCTGAAGAAGACAGTTCAAAACCGGTTCATGCATATTGGGTTTTTAAGATCCCTAAAGGGATAAATAAGCATCACACAGAACTTTTAGAAGTGTTCAGACCTACCAAGAAGCCTGAGATTATCAGGGTAACTTTGGCTACTACATAATAGTTGAAAATGTGTCCAGAGCTCCTAATTCACTGTGGTGAATTTTAAAGTGCTACCTGTAGTCTTTTTCCTCTAAACTTAAAGTTGTGTCTGTGTGTGGGCAACTTTGAAGAGCTCGCTGTTTAGGAAATAACTCTCACTTCAAAGATTTGTGATTGGTGAAAGTTTTGACAAGGGCTGTGCTTAGGAGGAAAAAAGCTTTGAAGAGGGCCATACATACAGAAAAAAAAAAAAAAAAAAATTAAAAGAAACCTGTGGTTTGGAGAACAAGCTTTAAAACAATCTGTTATGGTGGAAGAGATCTTTAGTTGGTTCTGCTTTCTCAGACCGCTGTTTATTTTTCCATGTTTTTATAACTGAATATTTTGTCTCCAGCTTGGTTTGTGTTTTGGCTTGTTCCATGCATGCGGGTTTTTTTCCTGCAGATCATGCCCTGTGACATTTTAGAGGCTTCTACACAAATTTTAGCCATTAGCATGCTTGGAAATCTGTGGTAGAGTCAGAAGCTGGGCAAAAGATGATGGAGCACTACCTACTGGTCCTTTACTGTGGAAACAGAGGGATAGACAGCTGTGTCAATGTTTCCATGGTGAATAAGGTGGGAGTACTTTGTGGCTGGCAAACAAGAGCAGGGATGCTCCAAACTGGTAATGCTATACTAACTTCTTACCTGAAGGAATAAAATTGTTTCATATGGGTAAAACTTGGTCCTTCTAACAGGAGAAGCGCATTTGTACAAAATCTGTGACTCACTGTGCACCACTGGAAAATCTGCAGACGAAATTTCCGAGTGTTCCAGTGCCATAGATTGTTCCTTGCACTTCATGGGTTTGGGGCCGGGTGAGCTTTGGGGTTTTTGTTGTTGTTTATTGGGGGGAGGGGCTGTATTGATGCTGTGACAATAGAAGGTGATAAAATATTTGCCCAAGTGACTAGCTGCATTCAATTTGATGTAGGAATTTACTATCCACTTTACAATCAACATTTCATCTACAATTCTTGTATTGAATTTGTAGTAAGAAATTGCGTATGTTTAGTTCTGCTGATCATAGAGAACTGAACTATGGCTTCTTCTGCCACTGCTTCTGTAAAACGAGTCACTAACAGTCAGGCATGCTTCCATAAAAATCTCTTTGTTCCAGCACAGAAAACTTTATTCCATAAAGATGGACTTCTGATGCTCTGCTACAGCTGATCAGACATAGCAGTATATTCATTAGTCATGGAGTCTAACCCAGAGTCACAAAACAAAATAGAAATCATTTTATCCCCCAAGTGGTCAAACCCTATTCAATGTTAGACTGTGTTATTTATCTGTCTATCTGGGATTGTGTCATTCTTTACTGCTACAGCTCAGTGACTTTGTGAGAGGCGGATATGTGTCTTTAAAAATTCTAGTAATGGATCATGCACTGGAGTACAAGGGCATCCTAGGGGAGCGAGAATCTGTATGTAGGATTATTCTTTTCTTCTGAAAAAATGCTACATCTTATCTAGAAAATCGGCAGCTAATTTTGCTGCCATCCGCATCAGCAATCTTTCTAGGCTATACCTATTCTTTCCTCAGATTAGTACATTCAGCATCAATGAATACTAAGAAGACAACGACGTACCACAGTGAAATCCAGGGCTGGGGTGGCTGCAGGGTATTTTTCCAAGAAAGCAATCAATGGAAGACAGCTGCTCAGCAACGCTGAAGGTTAAGTCACTGATTCAAATGCCTGAACTATGTATTTAGGTGCCTAACCTTAAAATGTTGTTTCATATTGTGTATTTCACAAATGTACATGTAATAAAGCATCACTTTAATTTATTGCAGCTTCAAGTTCTGAAAAAAAATATTCTTGTTCATAAACATTACTGTCTAAAAAATACAGAAATTCTCCAACGTTTTAAAGCTGATGAAAAGTATGAATTATCTGCACAATAGTTCTATACACCATTACACTGCATAAGTCCATTAAATTATAAAAATTATGTCCTTTTAAAGCTAAGCATTGAGAAAGACCATGCAACTTAATAATCTCTTGAACTAATATAATTTAGTCTGGGCATTGAGTTTGTATTTTGAGCTAAGAAATATAGGTTTCTAAAAATCAACAGATCTACAAACGTGTATCAGGGTTCTTGCATGTTTTTGTTTTTTGTCACCACAGATGGTGCAGTTCACCTCATTGGAACTTTGATCTAAATCTCTGAAAATGATACAGCCAATATTGAATTCAGGCACTCTTTTGCGTCACACAAAAATGAGACTATTTTTAATGATAGATACAAAGTTTCTTCTCAAATAAAAAGTGAAAATGAGAAACTAGCAATTGCAAGCAGAAATAGCATCAGTAGCAATTGAGTAATCTATTCCTACGTGCCAGAAATGTCTTTTTACCTTCTGCCTTGTATCCATAGATTGAGATAGCAAATGGTGAAATTTCTTGTTATATTGTATCAAAATAGCACTGAAAACAGAACTTGAGATGTTCTGGTCAGAAAAAAAAAAAATATTCTACAGCCCTCAAAACTAGACACTTTACAAAGGCAATCTTTGCTGAGGGAAGCCTACAGTTTTAATACAATGTGACCGGATGTGTAAAACCCCTCTATATTATGTAAACCTACTACAATCCTCGTTGGCTGCCACCTTGGGGCACAGTTACATTTGCCTTTTTCTTGATTTTAATGTGAACTTAATGAACCACTATTTTTTCTCCTCCTTTTCTCATTTCTATTCCAGCACTGATCCTTTAGCTGTATTGCCACATAACTGTTTGTACAGACATGCTGTGAGGAAGCTTAAGGAGCTAATCCACATTAAAAGAAACACTACTAAATATATTTGCATTTGTGTTTTATATTTATATTTTTAATCCAAACTTCTGAGCATTTCTCAGGTCAGCCCCACAGCCATTTTTGCCAGCACAACTAAGAGAGTGGTACACCACATGTGACAAGGGGTAAGCTATGGAGAAGGGTTGGGAAAGGAAAAAATCTTAAGCCAGTTTTGCCTCTAGGCTGTCTGGAAATGAAAACACTGGTGTTGATTTTCATCTCAGATCGGTGCAGGACATTACGGGTTTTTTTTTTTGTTGGTGGTTATTGGTTATTTTACCAAGATTTTACATATCTGCACAGCGTAGAAAACGTTTTGAAAAATTATTAATGGTTCCAAATCAGTTCTGGGGAAAAATACTAATATAGAGAATTAAGGTCTTTTATTAAACATTAAAATAGAATTATTTCAACTACAAGCCTATGCCAAGGTTAGAAATAGAAGCCTGAAACAAAAAGGGAACCATTACGCTTTTTTGTAAAATAAAAACTGAATCAAGACAAAATTTCTTGCAAGTAATATGAAATAAATTAAACATTTCTGAACATTGTAGGAAATATTTTAAAAGTTATTACTCATGCAGGTTTTTTTCCTTTTATAGGTGTTATATCTGTTCACATACAGCCTTCAGCAACATAACAGCTATACCTAAATATGTTAGCACATGTCTATAGAAGTTCATATGTAGAACTCTCTATAAAATGACAATAAGTAGTGATGTTATGTCACTTGGATTGCCCAGCATTCAGAGATTTGGTGTCTGAATCCTTTCAAACCACTTCAGAATGCTGTTGAGCACACAAACATTTTTGAGTATCCTGCAATTCAGCCTTTGGGTTAATAGCTGATTTTTCTCCTCAGTTCATCCAAAAGTCTGTAGTCCACATCCAAAATGATAGAGGTTTGGAGATTGACACTGATAATTTATTTTCCTTGGCTCTCTGTGAGTCTGTCATTCTGTAGGATACTATCTTTCCCCATAAGCCAAGCTTAGTCAGATATCTGCATGCACTACGGTATCTATAGAGACTTTCACATCAATAAGTTAAGCTCCTGCTTTCCATCTGAGAAAAAGAGCCACTTTAAAGCACAGCTGTAAATCCGTTACTTTAAACTGCATAGGCTCTGGAGCTGACAAGCATGCCCCTCCATGCAGTATATCAACTTGGAGTACTCCGGACAGATAGAAGTCCTACTCCTGAGAGACTCCAGTCACGCTCTGTGCATCACATAACAAGCAACAGGGCTCAGATGAACAGCATTTCAGTGTGCTCTGCCCCACTTCATCATCTGTGTGTGCAAAAGCACTTTGCTGACTTAGCCACAGAGACCACTGAGTTGTCCTAACTTCTGTGTTTATATTCCTCCCTCACTAAACCAAATTTTCCTAGATATTCAGGGGGCAGAGGAGGAATGCACTGCCAAATGCCCTGCCCACAATGAAAACTTCGTAGATAACATCAGAACTATGGATAAGCATATCCAGTAACCAATTTACCAATGGCTAAAATACAATGCTTCTCTCCCTTTTCTAGGTAAGATGTCAAATTCTACAGTGTAAAATGTGGATGTTATGAGTGGATAAATAATGTAGAAATAGTAAGGTGACAGGAGGATGAAAGCTAATATTTTAATAACATCTTTATCTACATCTTTTTGCTTTTCTTTTTCTTTTCTTTT